>NC_051221.1:10210112-10407612 GCF_015220715.1 Pygocentrus nattereri
GTGTCTCGTGCTGCGTGGGTCCGCTCTCGCGCCCAGGGGCCGTCCTATCAGCGCGAGCCGTGAACCGCAGGTGTCTCATCTGTTGCCTGTGAAGAGACCCAGACAAGCTTCTTCGGCGCGCGCTTCGGCGTTTGATCTCGGGCTGAGCGCGCACGAGGCGGACAGATAGGGGACCCTGCTTTTATCTCTGCGCGTGGAGCGTGCACGTCGCGTGCAGAGCGCGGAAGCAGGGGATTCTTTTCTTTTCTTTTTTTTGTATGCAAAAAAGCGTGACATCAGCAGATTGGCTAGAGCGCGCGCGCGCGCGCATTCAGCACTATCACGTTGTACACACAGTGACGCTCGTGCCAGCGCGTAAAACAAGGGGTCGTGTGTGCGTGCACGCGCGTGCTGTTGGTTGCGTAACTGCCAGTTTTTTGGGGGGGCTTCAAAATGCAAAAAACGCAAAAAACACATAAAACGCAAAAAAAACGACGCAAATGAGTTTTTATGGTCAATAAACGACCCCGTCGGTCGCATGACTTGCCATATAGACTGACTGAGAGGCCGACAGAGTGAATACTAGAGGTTTAGTGTTGTTTTAATGCTGTTAAATGTGGATACAGGTTTAATATTATTCCACTTCAAAAATAAAGACACGATGAAAAAGGAGGTGCAGTGCAATCCTGAGCTTTTCCAGAGCTTTTCACTGCCACTCTCAGTTTACACTGTTTGTACCTTATAAATGAAAAAAGGTACCTGCAAACCACAGGTGGTGCAGTCACAGCAAGACTGACCAGTTTTAAATCTACATAATTAACACCAGCAGTACTGAATTAACACTTACAATAAGCAGATCAGGCCAAAGCACCGAATTAAAACAGCTACAGTGTTAAATAAACACCGGAACATGAGCCGAACACTGTAGGTCAGTGGTCTCCAGCTCCGGTCTTGGAGAGCTGCCTTCCTGCAGAGCCTAGTGCTCCAGCTAATCACCTCCTCCCAGGTCTCTGATTGGCTGTATCAGCTATGTTAATTAAGGGGTGGGGCAGGTTCTTAAATACAGGTTGGAGCTAAACTCTGCAGGAAGGCAGCTCTCCAGGACCACGGGTTGGAGACCACTGTCTGAGGGACCTTCTCCATTGGAGTCTTGATTCCTCTCAGTGGTTCTTCCTCATGATTTTAGAGACCTTTTCCATCTGAGTTTGGTTCGTCTCAGTGGTTCTTCTTTGTGTGCTTAGGGAGGTTATCCTTTGGAGTCTTGGTTCCTCTTAGTGGTTCTTCCTCATGCTCTTAGAAACCTTTTCCATTTGAGTTTGGTTCCTCTCAATAGTTCTACCTCAGGCTCCTTCTCCTTTGAAGTCTTTGTTCCTCTCAGTGGCTCTTCTTTTTGCTCTCAGGGCAGTGATCTTCAACCCTGGTCCTGATGAGCTGCCTTCCTGCAGAGTCTAGATCCAACCACAAACTGCTCCAGCTAATCCCCCTCATGCCAAGTCCCTGATTGGCTGAATCAGCTATATTAGAGTTCTGTAAGGGGTGGGGCAGCTTACTGGTTACAGGTCGGAACCTGTAGGAACTGTGCAGGAAGGCAGCTCTCCAGGACCAGAGTTCAAGATCACTGCTGTAAGTCCTGCTTATATGTGTTAATTCGATGTGATATATGCTAATTTTGTATAAATTCAGGACTTTTAATCAAACACAGCACTGAGATTTAGAGCTGCAGGTGGTGTGTGTTGTGGTTTCCGCAGTGTAGGTGTGTTAAAGAGGAAAGCTCTGTGTGCTGCTCTCAGTTAAAGCTGAGGAGGTTCAGCAGGTGGTGCTGAAAGAACAGCTCCCCTAATCACACACTCCTCCCCTCTTCTCTTCTCTTCTCTTCTCTTCTCTTCTCTTCTCTTCTCTTCTCTTCTCTTCTCTTCTCTTCTCCCCTCTTCTCTTCTCTTCTCTTCTCTTCTATCCTCTTCTCTTTTCTTCTCTTCTATCCTCCCCTCTTCTCTTCTCTTCTATCTTCCCCTCTTCTCTTCTCTTCTCTTCTCTTCTCTTCTCTTCTCCCCTTCCCTCTTCTCTTCTCTTCTCCCATCTTGTCTTCTCTTGTCTTGTCTTCTCTTCTCTTCTCTTCTCTTCTATCCTCCCCTCTTCTCATCTCTTCTCTTCTCTTCTATCCTCCCCTCTTCTCTTCTCTTCTCTTCTCTTCTCTTCTCTTCTCTTCTCCCCTCTTGTCTTCTCTTCTCTTCTATCCTCCCCTCTTCTCTTCTCTTTTCTTCTCTTCTCCCCTTCCCTCTTCTCTTCTCTTCTCTTCTCTTCTCTTCTCTTCTCTTCTCCCCTTCCCTCTTCTCTTGTCTTCTCTTCTCTTCTCTTCTCTTCTCTTCTCTTCTCTTCTCCCCTCTTCTCTTCTCTTCTATCCTCCCCTCTTCTCATCTCTTCTCTTCTCTTCTATCCTCCCCTCTTCTCTTCTCTTCTCTTCTCTTCTCTTCTCTTCTCTTCTCCCCTCTTGTCTTCTCTTCTCTTCTATCCTCCCCTCTTCTCTTCTCTTTTCTTCTCTTCTCCCCTTCCCTCTTCTCTTCTCTTCTCTTCTCTTCTCTTCTCTTCTCTTCTCTTCTCTTCTTCTTTGTATCTTGGCTGTAATGAATAGATCCTCACAGTCACAGTGTGAAAGCATGGATGTAGCAGTTTAAAGCGGTTCTAACTTCCCCTTTGATTCAGCAGCTCTACAATAGCAGGCTGTTCTGAAATATTACAGAGAAAGGCTATAATTGATGTCAGTACGGCTCCTCATTGGTGTGCGTTCTCATTCACCGCAGTGAGCCTCGGTTAAAGCTTCTCGAGTTGCTTGTGGACGAGCGCTGGCCTGTTTCTGCTCTCCTGAACAAACTGATTTCACTCAGCCTGACGTTTCAGCCACTCCGGATGGAGAAAACTCCAGCTGAAGTTTTCAGAGCCACTCCAGCTCACAGCTCACATATGGAACAGATCTACTCCCCTACTTAAAAAATCACCAGCCTCAGCATCTGCAGCAGCTGATTGTCCACTAGTGCTGCACCATATGAACAGCACTGTATATCATCTTTTATTGACATAAATTGCAAAATGTTGTATTGCAATCATAGATTTCAAAATTGCAGCTATTGTTCACTACTTGTTGAATACTGTATTATGACTGCACTGCATAATACAAAATACTATATTGTGATTATATATATATATATATATATATATATATATATATATATATATATATATATTGCAAAACATCATAGAGAAATATGGCCACAGTTTAGAACATATTGTATTGCAGTTATGTCACTACAAAATTACTATGAATAGCTAATAACATTTTATTATTGCAAAAATATTGCCACATTCAAAAAAAGTTTTGATTATTTTGCTACATATGTAATATTGTTACATACTGCAAAATATCAAAGAAAGGAGATAACTTACCATAACTTAGAGGAAGAGATCAATAACAGAGGAGGAGATAAAAAAACAGAGAAAGAGACAGGATAAAGGAGGAGATAAATGATAGAAGAGGAGAAGGAGGATAAAGGAGGAGATAAATGATGGAAGAGGAGAAGGAGGATAAAGGAGGAGATAAATGATGGAAGAGGAGATGGAGGATAAAAGAGGAGATAAATGATAAAGGAGGAGAAGGAGAACAAAGGAGGAGATAAACGATGGAAGAGGAGAAGAGGGATAAAGGAGGAGATAAATGATAGAAGAGGAATAGGAGGAGAAAAGAGGAGATAAATGGTAGATAAGGAGATGGAGGATAAAGGAGGAGATAAATGATGGAAGAGTAGATGGAGGATAAAGGAGGAGATAAATGATGGAACAGAAAATGGAGAATAAAGGAGGAGATAAATGATGGAACAGAAAATGGAGATGGAAAATAAAGGAGGAGATAAATGATAGAAGAGGAGATGGAGAATAAAGGAGGAGATAAATGATGGAAAAGGAGATGGAGGATAAAGGAGGAGATGAATGATAGAATAGGAGATAGTAGAGGAGGAGATGGAGGATAAAGGAGGAGATAAATGATGGAAGAGGAGAAGGAGGATAAAGGAGGAGATAAATGATAGAGGAGGAGATGGAGGATAAAGGAGAAGATAAATGATAGAAAAGGAGATGGAAGATAAAGGAGGAGATAAAAGATGGAAGAGGAGATGGAGGATAAAGGAGGAGATAAAAGATGGAAGCGGAGAAGGAAAATAAAGGAGGAGATAAATGATTGAGGAGAAAACAAGATAGAGGATAAAGAAGGAGGTAAATGATAGAGGAGGAGATAATAGAGGATGACAAACAATAGGAGGAGAAAATATAAGATAGAGGAGGAGATGGAGGATAGAGCAGAAAACGGAGGATAGAGAAGGAGATAAATGATAGAGGATGACATAAACAATAGGAGGAGAAAACGTAAGACAGAGGAGGAGATGGAGGATAGAGAAGAAAACGGAGGATAGAGAAGGAGATAAACGATAGAGGATGACAAACAATAGGAGGAGAAAACGTAAGACAGAGGAGGACATGGAGGATAGAGGACAGAAGGCGAATCTCTCTAAAAGCATAAGCGAGAACTGCTGAGAGGAACCAAGACTCAGAAGGAGAGCCTCCTCTCCTCCTGGCTCACCAGACTGTGCAGTCAGGACACAGACAGGACAAGTTGAGAGCGGTAAAGATCTGTAGATACAGTGACTGTCAATCAGAGACCTGTCAGTGAAAGATCTGATGGACTACAGATGGTGTCAGACACAGTGTTCATGATGAAGTCATGAGCTGTGATTAGCCTTGATGGAATATATTATAGTTTTATGATTGCGCCCGTTTGATGAGACTCGCTTCTCTGCTACTGTTTAAACGGCCTCTGTTTTCCTCTCATAAATATCGAGAAAGAACCTAATGCATGATTAATGATGGTTTAATTGCACATATGGGTGTAGCTCATCCACCAAGCCAAATATCACAGACAGGATTATGGATATTGCAGGTTGATTGTATATTTTATAATCTCATTGCTCCCTCAATATGAAGCTGTTCAAAGTAATGGATCGATGCAGCAGAGAAAGCAAACATCATAATGGAAATGTAAACGCAGCAGCCGTGCCATGGAGCAGGTGGGACCGTCTGCTTAAAACATGAGTCATTTAGAAATTTAGCTTCATAAACCAAAAACAAACAAGGTTTTCTTTACAGCTTTCAGGTCAGTGTTTTATTTGGAGGTTGCCACGTCGCTCTGATGAGGATTATTGGTTAAATGAACTGAAATTCTAAGCAGGAATTACAAGTAAAATACAAATTTGGTTCATTTTATTTGAAGACTTTATATCACTCAGGAAAACAGCTAGGGTTTTCTGAAAAAGCAAGAAAGGAACAGCTCTCGTAAATATACAGATGGGTGACAAATTAAAGAAAGTCCTGAATAAATGTTTAATCTATGATGATATTGAGCAATTAAGAACTAGTCATGCCCTGTGTATCATAATGCTGAACAGGTCCAGCTGACTTCAATTCTGGGCCAACATGGCCAGATGAAAAGACTGAAAGTGTCAAACTGGGTTCCTTCTGGGCCACAGCTCTGCAGAAATGAGCATTTTCCCACTTCTGACACCAATTCAACTCAACTAAAAGCCTCTGTGAATTAGCTGATGAACTGAATCACAGGCAGTAAGCTAAACACTGCAAAGCTGTGACCCAGGAACCTGGTTTGACTTTCCTGATCAACACTCTTAAAAAAGATGGTTCTTTAAATGTTCTACGGTAAAGACAGTGGTTCTATATAGAACCATGAACATTCAAAGAACTATTTGCATGCTAAATGGCAGTTTGCATGGTGAAATTGTTCAGATTGATGTAGAATGTGTAGTATATGGTCCTACATAGAAATGCTTCTATATAGCACCAAAAAGGGTTCTTCTGTTGTTACAAGCTTCACATTGTAACAATGGCAGAACCATTTTAGGTGCAATTTAGAACTCCATACGACACATTCTCCATCAATCTGAAGAACAATTTTACCATATAAAGACTATTAAAGCATACAAATGGTTCTTTGAGTGTGCATGGTTCTATACAGAGCCATTGCCTTTACTTAAGAACCATTGAAGTACCTTCTTTTTTTAAGAATGTATATCAGGAATATCAAACTGGGTTCCTTCCTGGGTCACAGCTCTGCAGTGTTTAGCTTTCTGCCTCATTAAAGTGATTCAGTTCATCAGCTAATTCGCAAAGGCCTTAAGTTGAGTTGCCCTGGTGTCAGAAGACGGAAATGCCCATCTCTGTGGCTTTGAAAGAGGGTATTTTATTGAGACCTGGATGGCAGGAGCTTCCAAAGTGGACATTCAGTGAACAGGATGATTAGTCTGCACAGTTAGGTAGATTATAATAGTGCTGCAGTGCATAAACATCTTAATAAATTTAAAGATGAATGACTGTTTGAGAGTTCAGTAGTGTAAAAACCACTGGCACTAATCTACTGAGATGTGGAGAAGGGTTATACATTCAGATGAGTTCTCCTTCACTATGTTCTTCGCGAGTAGGAGAGTACATGTGCCATCATACACCATGTGAATAGTGTAGGCCTGAAAGCTTGACCCTCTAAAGTGAGGGGGTCTGGTGGCTCTGTGTTGCTCTTGGGGAAGTTGTGCTGGCATGGTTTGTGTCCACTTGTCGCCTTAGAAAGAAAAGGCCGGTTATTTGGACTGATCACCTTTATCATTTGAAACATTTCTATCCTGATGGGAGTGGTGCCACCATCCTCAGGGCGCGAGGGGTCACTGAATGGACTATGAAAATGATAGAAATAAAATTCTATGGCATTTGGAATCACTAGGTCTCAATTCAGATGAACACTTATAGGAGATTTAGGACTGTGCTGTCTGCTCTCATTATCAAAACATCAGCTTAGATGATGATGATGAACCTTTATTGTCACTAGTCACAAGTACCAGCGGGACTTAGGGAGTATTAGAAAGTATCTATTAGGAAAATGGTGTTCCATCACCTTCAAGGAGCATTCACCTCTTAAAATACCAGGCTTTTTCTGTTTTGAGGCTTATTACTCAGTAACTATAGGGACTTCAGTGTGAAAACTGGCTTGGCTATTCTTAATTATAGAAGTGCATAATAAAACTTTGGGTCTGCTTGTGGGCCCTGGCCAGTTACAGGTTTAAAGCTATTCTGGTGGCTCATGGTGGTGTTTAATCTGTTACTACTCTGTATGTGAAAATATAATAATAAGAAGTACACCAGTAATAATGATAATAATACTTGTCCTTACTTTGCTTTACAGTTTGGTCACACTTGTGCTTGCCAGTGAATCCTCACAAGCCAAATTACATTAAGATTATATTCATCTAAATGGAATTTGCCACAATAAGTGGTTCCGCATCACAGAATATATTTAATAAATTTAATACTAAAATGTGAAGTTCAACATGGTGGACTTTGCTACATGAATTTTAATCTTTGACCAGTAGTGCTACTGCTTCGAATATGCTGACCCCTGAAGGAGTGGTCCTTCATATAGAAGCACTGAAGATCTGGAACAATCTCAGCCAACACGATAATAATTTTCCAGTAATGTAATAAATTCAAAAAGATACTAAAATTTTGCACTTAACTTGATAAAAAAATGTAATGAAATCCAATAATGATATTATGTTATCGCTAAAATATTATTACATTATCATTCACAAGAAATTGTCTTATGTTACTGGGCAAGTTTTTATTTTGGCTTAAATTTTTGGCCAAGTTAAATGCAAAATCTTACATTATTGGGAAATTCTTACATAATTGGGTTCTACAGCCACATTTCCATCAATATGAATGGTACGTGGCTCTTGTCTTATTTCTTCTCCACTGACCACATATAGTCAATTGGGACTGTCTTATTAACTTTACTTTTGTGATTTTACTTATTATGGTAGGTGAGTTAGCTAGCATGCTAACTGCTATGCTAGCTCCTTGTTGATACCCCACTGTTGCCAACCACAGCAGTTATCCATTTATCAGTATACAGCACTGTTCTGTGGTCAGTACTTCTTATTATTCCCGGATCTATACACAATTAGGTTGCTTGTGCTTTTCTTAGAAATCCGACACACAGTTTTCGTAAAACGATCTTTTAGAGACGATTTTTCTCATAGGAAATGAATAGCGGAATGTTCAGGACATTCAAGTCTAACTGTCACGAGTGATGTCACAATGCACATCTCTCACACAGACACTCATACACAGTACACACGACGTATACGCTTTACAATCTAACGCACAGCCATAACAGGAAAAAAATGGCTTTAAGGTGCCATTGAATTTAAGGTGTCACTGGGTTTAGTGTAAAAGTAAATTTAAAGTGGCACTGGTTTCAGTAAATTTAAGGTGGCATTGAATATAAGGTGTGACTACATTTAATGTATCAACAAATTTAAGGTGGCATTGGATTTCATGTATCAGTAAATTTAAGATGGCAGAGAATTTAAGGTGGTAGTGGATGTAATATATCAGTCAATTAGCATAGCAACACCTTGGCATCAACCCGGGGATTCCAAAGCAAGCATCTAGCAACGCCTTACCAACCACTTTGGATACCATAGCAACTGCATAGCAACATATAAATAACACTTTAGGAACCATCATAGCCATCACAGTCTTCCAGAATTTTACTGTTATAGCTGAATTATCTTAAGGTTTGCTCACAAACTTTCCCTTTCTACAATTCTAATTCCAATGAAGTTGGGACGTTGTGTAAAACATAAATAAAAACAGAATACAGTGATTTGCAAATCCTTTTCAACCTGTATTCAGTTGAATTCACTACAAAGACAAGATATTTAATGTTCAAACGGATAAACTTTATTGTTTTTTGCAAATATTCACTCATTTTGAATTTGATGCCGGCAACACGTTCCAAAGAAGTTGGGACAGGGGCATGTTTACCACTGTGTTACATCACCTTTCCTTTAACAACACTCAATAAGTGTTTGGGAACTGAGCACACTAATTGTTGAAGCTTTGTAGGTGGAATTCTTTCCCATTCTTTCTTGATGTACAACTTCAGTTCCTCAACATTCCGGGGTCTCCGTTGTATTTTGCGCTTCATAATGCGCCACGCATTTTCAATGGGAGACGGGTCTGGACTGCAGGCAGGCCAGTCTAGTACCCGCACTCTTTTACTACGAAGCCACGCTGTTGTAACACATGCAGAATGTGGCTTGGCATTGTCTTACTGAAATAAGCAGGACGTCCCTGAAAAAGACGTTGCTTGGATGGCAGCAGATGTTGCTCCAAAACCTGTATGTACCTTTCGGCATTAATGATGCCTTCACAGATGTGCAGGTTACCCCTGCCAGGGGCACTAACACCCCCCCACACCATCAGAGATGCTGGCTTTTGAAATTCGCACTGATAACAATCCGGACAGTCCTTTTCCTCTTTGGCCTGGAGGACACCACGTCCATGATTTCCAAAAACAGTTTGAAATGTGGACTCGTCAGACCACAGGACACTTTTCAGTGTCAGTGTCAGTCCATCTCAGATGACGGCGTTTCTGGGTGGTGTTGATATCTGGCTTTCACTTTGGCATGGCAGAGTTTTAACTTGCACTTGTAGATGGAGCGACGAACTGAGTTCACTGACAGTGGTTTTCTGAAGTGTTCCTGAGCCCATGTGGGAATATCCATTACAGAATGATGTGGGTTTTTAATGCAATGCTGCCTGAGGGATCGAAGGTCACGGGCATTCAATGTTGGTTTTCTGCCTTGCCGCTTACTTGCAGAGATTTCTCCAGATTCTCTGAATCTTTTGATGATATTATGGACTGTAGATGATGAAATCCCTAAATTCCTTGCAATTTCACGTTGAGAAACGTTGTTCTTAAACTGTTGAACTATTTGCTCACGCAGTTGTTCACAAAGTAGTGAACCTAGCCCCATCCTTGCTTGTGAACGACTGAGCCTTTCAGGGATGCTCCCTTTATACCCAATCATGACACTCACCTGTTTCCAATTAACCCGTTCACCTGTGGAAACAAGTGTTTTCTGAGCATTCCTCAACTTTCCCAGTCTTTTGTTGCCCCTGTCCCAACTTCTTTGGAACGTGTTGCAGGCATCAAATTCAAAATGAGTGAATATTTGCAAAAAACAAAGTTTATCCATTTGAACATTAAATATTTTGTCTTTGTAGTGAATTCAATTGAATATTGGTTGAAAAGGATTTGCAAATCATCGTATTCTGTTTTTATTTATGTTTTACACAACGTCCCAACTTCATTGGAGTTGGGGTTGTAGTTGTCTGATGTAATTATTTGCCTTTTTGTGTTTTTACTGTTTATGGTAGGCCAGTTTGCTAACTGCTATGCTAGTTACTTGGCTAACTGCAACTGCACACTACTGCTACCAATCATTTCAGTTATCCATTTATTATAGCAGATCAGTATGCAGCACTGTGGACCTACGAGTCCATAACTGTCGGATATAATATGCTCACTGTTGTGTCACTACTGTTAGTACTATGGTTAGTGAGCGCTCTGACATGGAGGATTCTTACTGTCATCACTCGTCTGGGTGGCCTCAGCCTCACTCAATTTGCAAGGCAGCACAACCTGCAATGGTCTAGTCTGACTGTGGCTTTAGACTCACTAAGTTGCAGCCTGAGAAATATTAATATAAAGCTATGTCATCTTCACAGAGCCATGCGGTTTGTGTTTAAGGGTTAGCCGTATGTAGTGTTTACACCTTGTGACAGGGAAACTAGTGCTTGTCTTAAAATGGCTGCGGCCGGTCCCTGCAGGTTACGTAATGAGTGAGGGTTCGCGGCCAAACCGCATCGCTCTCTCTGCTGGCCGTATCCTGTCGGGTATGAATCATTTGTGTGCTTATTTATTCCTGATAACGTTGAGCCTGTTGACTTTAGGACCGGCCTTCAGGAGGATGAGGCTCCGCTATAGTGGACCTGTAACTGTCCTTCCTGCTCAGTGTGCTGAGTTACTGCTGATGCATTTGGGCTGTTTGATTCTGACAGCACTGAAAACAGCAGAGATGCAACTTCCTCAAGTGTTGCACTGCAAGAAATGGTATCTTGTCAAGTTAAATGATCTCAAATATGGACGATAAAGCTAATATTTCCCCTGCTGAGACTGTTGGAAGCTTACTTCAAGAGTATTTACCTCATTTCTAGACATTGTTTACTTATTAAAGTAAAATTATCTCACTATATAGGCAATGTGCTTGAAACCGTTTTACTTAATAAAATGAGCTAAAACAAGTGAATAATATCTAGAAATAAGGTAAATAATCTTAGAATAAAAGCAGGACTCTCTCAAACTGGTAAATATTAGATATATCAACTCGATATATGATGCTTTATCTTGACAAGATATCATTTTTTTGCAGCTTGCTGCACAATTTCTCCTTATTTGCTGAGTTCAGATTTTTTTCCTCTGCAAAAAACACATTAAAAATGTGCCATAACTTTTGCACAAGCCTCAGTTTATGTTAATTTTTTCCCCCTTTTTGTTAAATTCAGCAAATGAACAGTAATTGTATATTGAAATGAGCGGAAGAGTGTTGTATGTAGAGGACGTGCAACTTATTTACATTTAGGAAATGAAGAAAGACGTCATTTAACTGGAGGTGCCCAAACTTTTGCACACAACTGAGTAAATAAATTCTTTTTCATTTATAATTTTTCTTGAACAGATTGATGGTCAATATGGAATAACCCACTTGAATCAATGCTTTATAAATGCCACACACTTAAAAAGATGGTTCTTCAAGGGTTCTTTAGTAAAAAAAAAATGGTTCTACATAGAGCCATGAGCACTCAAAGAACCTTTAGCATGATTAAAGGGTTCTTTGCATTGTGAAAGGGCTCTTCAGACTGATGGCGAATGTGCTGAAGACCATGCTACGTAGCACCTCTCTGAAAAGGGTTCCGTATAGCGACGAAAAGGTTGGTGTATGGTGTCAAGCTTGGACCAGTTGGAAAACCCTTTATGGTGCTATATAGAACTCGTTTCCAAGCACGTTCTCCATCACTCTGTAGAACACTTTTACGATGTCAATAACTGTTCAAGCATGCAAAGTGTTCTATGTAGAACCATTTTCTCTTGTAAAGGACCATTGAAGAACCACCATTTTTAAGTATGTAGAACCATATACGACACATTTTTCATCAATCTGAAGAACAGTTTCACAATGCAAAGAACCATTTATGCATGCAAAGAGCTCTTTGAGTGTTCATGATTCTATTTAGAACCATTTCTTTACCAAAGAACCCTTGAAGAACCATCATTTTTAAGTATGTCGAACCATATTCAACACATTTTCCATCAGTCTGAAGAAGAGTTTCACAATGCAAAGAACCATTTAAGCTCTTTGAATATTCATGGTTCTATATAGAACCGTTTTCTATTGTGAAGAAAACTTAAGAAGAACCACATTTTTAAGTGTGTGTCAATTATAATTCATGAATTCAGAGGGGGTTATTCTGTGTTGGACATAAATCTGCTCGAGAAAGATCAAGGGTGTACCTTTACTTCTATACAGTACCATGTAAAAGTCAGAGACTCATTTATTTCATTTCCAAAATAAGGAGTAAAAGATGAAGAAAACACCAAAACTGGAAAATTTGGAATACGATTTTATGGGCTAATGAATCTGAATGGGTTTGATTATTTTGGTTGGTGAGAAGCAGAAAATGCTAAACCAACTTCTAAGACTGAACTTTGGAGGTGTGAAAAACAACCCTGCAGAGTTCTTTGAGAAACTGATCATGGCAAAATGTGAAGTATATATGAAATAAAAACACAGTTGAGATTTTTTAAATACGTCCCTGTTTGTGGTTGAGTTTGACACCCCTAATATAGACTGAGTGATCATCCATATTGCTGTATTTTGAGGCTGCTGTGACAGTAAAAGTTCACTAACCACCACTTTTCGCACTGCTTTTTTCCCTATTGCCTCTCTTGCTTATCCCTCTCCTTCTCTCAGAGGGAAAACTTGCAAAGAAATATATTGGGATGTTCTTGTTAGATGGTAGAAATGATTTTTAATCTGGTCAATCTATCTCAAATGACTTTGTATCTCCATTTTTTTGTTTGAAATTTTTTACACAGTTTGAAAATGCTACCTGCACTTTACAAGATTTTTTGATGAACGGACCAACAGAAATGCTCCAAAAGTCCTTGGAAAAAAATCTAGTTCCATTAATTTCAGTTCAGAATTAAGAATGTTTTTCCTTCTGGTGGAAAAATGGTTTTCTTCTGACACCAGCGATATTTAACACTATGAGACTGTTTTAACAATGTTTCATTTGCTTGTCACAGTAAATAACGACAATAAACGCCGTCCAATGAAATAAGATGATTTGAGATTTGGTTTTTAGATTTTAGGCTAAATTACTTAAAATAACCACGCAGTGTTTTGAAGTACACTGATGTCTCACAATGAGAAGTATTATATATTTCTGCATATCGCTGCTGTCAGGAGAAAACCTTGTATCTCCAAAATGGTAACTGTACAGGAGAAGGAAAAAACATGCCATACTTTTAATGTAAGTCAATGGAATCAGAATTTTTTATAAGTCATTTTGGGCCACTTCTTTTCATTCAACATGAAATTTACATACAATATAAAGGACAACAGGCATTTCCAAATGATGTCAAAAACTGAAAAAACACAAAAATGGAGATACAAGGTTTTCCACCGACAACAGTGATATGCTTCTATATACTGGCTGGATTTATTATGATTTACCTTGACATGATAGCTTTGTTTTGCAGATCACATCTATTACAGTGATGACACTTATAATAACGTTGCTTAATAAACCACTAACTGACTATTAATATCTGTGAATAAGTCATTAGCTAATCATAATGTGGAAATGTACAAGTGTTTATAACTGTTTATGACTGTTGATGTGTATTCATATTTATAAATGACCCACGTTCACTAATGCAGAATGAGCTCATATATATATATATATATATATATATATATATATATATATATATATATATATATATATAAATCGTTACTATATGACTGAAATGCATACATTTCTAACAGTGATATAAGCTTCATGTTTTGTCCAGCATGCATGTATTCATACACAAATATGCTCTTTAGTTATAGATCTCGTTGCAGTACACTCTTAAAAATGATGGTTCTTCAAGGGTTCATTAGAACACCCAAAGAAACCTTTGCATGATGAAAGTATTCTTTGCATCACAAATGGGCTGATAGAGAATGTGCTGTATATGGTTCTCTGTAGAACCTTTTTGAAAAGGGTTCTAAAAAGCACCAAAAAGCATGCTTCTATTGTCACGATGTCAAGCGTCTTCATTTAGAACCATGAATTCTATATAGAATCACTTGCATGCATGCTGCAACGGTTGTTCAGTTTGATGTAGAATGTGTTGTACTTGGTCCTACACAGAACTATAGATTTTTGAAAATGGTTCTATGTAGCACCAAGTAGTGTCCTACTGCTGTTACGCTTGACATTGTAGCAATGGCAGAACTCTTTCTGGTGTGATACACATTCGAAAAAATATGGTTCTTTAAGGGTTCTTTAAAAAATACTAGTTCTGCATAGAAGCCTGAACACAAAAAAGAACCCTTTGCATGATTAAAAAGTTCCTTGGGTTAATGGAGAATGCGCTGTATAGAACCTTTTTGAAAAGGGTTCTACATAGCGCCAAAAAGCATTCTTCTATTCTTGCAATATCAAGCTTGTTACAATAGAAGAACCATAGCACCTTTTGGTGCTACATAGAACCTATGTAAAAGTGTCATGTACAGAACCATTTAGAACTATAGAACAGCACAACCTCCATGAACCTGAGGAACCCTGTCACAATGCAAAGAACCCTTTAGTCATGCAAAGGGTTCTTCGAGTGCGCATGCTTCCATATAGAACCATTTTCTACCAAAAAAAACAAACAAACATCATTTTTAACTGTTAAAATAGCACCAGAAAGAGTTCTGCTATCACCACAATGTCAAGCTTGTAAGAGTAGAAGAACCCTTTTTTGGTGTTACATAGAACTATTTTCAAAAATGGTTCTATATAGAACCATAAATAACACATTGCACCATGCAAAGGTATGGCATGCAGATGATTCCATATAGAATTCATGGTTCTAAATAGAACCACTCTCTTTACTAAGGAACCCTGAAGAACCATCTTTTTTTAAGTGTCTGATACCAAAACACAGTCAGTGAAACATCTTCAGGTTTCAGATACTTGAACACTGTACAGTGAGTTCACTGCGTCATTATTAAACACCTCTGGGGGGAAAAGCAAAGCGCTGAATATTACAAACATCATTTCCTCGTTAATAAAATTACTATGTGCCAAAAGTAAGTAAACTGAGGATACAGTAAAGCAGCTCTGCAGTCGTGTAATGTAATTTATTATATGGCACCCCAAGTGTCTAGCAAATGTCACGCTGTCTGCAGCAGCACTCAGACCTTTTCAGCTAAGAGGAGGTTAATGCTGGTAACGTGAGGTCAGATCATGAAGCCCCGAGGGCAGAATTATGTCAGTTCAATGGACATTTACTGTACGTCTGTCTAAACGAGAGCCGAGGAAAGAGTCCCGTTCAGAAGAAGCGTGTGAGGAGAAAATGATTGAACAAGTTCATGGATGTGCGTTGATGTCTTTGCCCAGATTTAGTGTTTACACAGCAAAACTCTGGATTCATTAATCCTGGATTCATTCACATCTGGCTGATCAGACGGCCTGATCAGATTAGACTGTGTAAGAGTCAGTTTGAGGCCTTGTTTTAGTAGCTGTGTGAAATTCAATTCTGCATTATTTTGCATGAACCCAGCATTTCAGTCCTACTTTACATTCATACTTCAAAAACTCAACTTTACAATTATTATTATTATTATTATTATTATTATTATTATTATTATTATTATTATTATATATGACTCATTATTAAATGAGTCATAAACTCATTATTAAAAGTGTTTTGGATTGTATTTAAAAAATCTAGGGTCAAAATAAACCTGCCAAAATTTCATGTTAACTTTGTTTTTAAACTCTTAAACTCCACACAATCCAGATCTTCAGTCTCATAATGGCGTAAGTTCCATAGCACAAACTGAACATAATACTTGCCAAATACTTCATAATAGTCACTGAATAATGTCTAATATTTACTGAAGAATTCCCAGCAGAATATGTTTTAGTAATTAAAAAAATAATTTATAGTAATGAATAAATCATCTATAGCATGGCATAATTATTCATAAAATGTACTAAATATATTAATAATTCATAGTAGATACTGAATAATTCATAGCATTTACTGAATATAGTAGATACTGAATAATTTGTAATAGTTATTATATATATAGTAGATAAGAATGAATGTAGTATATATTATATAAAAAATTGTAGAAGTTACTGAGTAATGTGTGGCAGTTACTAATTCATTTATAGTACATACTAAATCATATGTAGTGGATATTGAAATATTCATAGTTGCTATTGAATAATTTAATAATTTGGTTAGTAAAGAATTCATATGGGTTACTGGGGAATTTCTAGTACATACGTGCTAAATAATTTTTTGTTTATACTGAATTATTCATAGCAAATACTGAAGCATTCATACTAGATACTGAATATAGTAGATACTGAATACTTCATGGAAGATACTGAATATAGTAGATACTGAATACTTCATAGGAGATACTGAATATAATAGATACTGAGATACTGAATACTTCATAGAAGATACTGAATATAGTAGATACTGAATACTTCATAGTAGATACAGAATATAGTAGATACTGAGATACTGAATACTTCATAGAAGATAATGAATATAGTAGATACTGAATACTTCATAGAAGATAATGAATATAGTAGATACTGAATACTTCATAGAAGATACTGAATATAGTAGATACTGAGATACTGAATACTTCATAGAAGATAATGAATATAGTAGATACTGAATACTTCATAGAAGATACTGAATACTTCATAGGAGATAATGAATATAGTAGATACTGAATACCTCATAAAAGATACTGAATATAGTAGATACTGAATACTTCATAGTAGATACAGAATATAGTAGAGATTGAATTTAGTTTATACTGAATAATTCATAGTAGTTACTGAATGATTCATCTTAGATACTGAACATTTTATAGTAGTTACTGAATATAGTAGACAGTGAATATAATATATACTGAATGAAACATAAGCGTTACTGAATTATCTATATTTATTACTGAATAATTCATAGTGGTTACTGAATAGTCTGTACTGATTACTGAAGAATTCTTGGTTAAAGGACAATTCTAAAGATTATTAACTGTGTAACAAACCCAGAATGACTTCAAGATTAAAAGTGTAGGTGAGTGCAGGTGTTTAGTAGGTGCTTAGAAATATTTCTTGTGAAATTTAAAGAGGAAAAAACCTCAATAGATTAACAGTCTTAAGATTAGTAAGTGAATAATAAGCCTGCAGTGTAAGGGAGGTTAAAGAGAAGCTTTGGGAAGTGGACGTGAAGGTAAAGCTCTGCTCAGAGGAGCGTCATTCTATCAGTGAGCTGTGTGTGTGGCGGGTGAGCGGGTGCAGGCTGCTGGAGATGTCAGAGTAGCCTCGGGCCTTGGTTTCCGTGGAGACACTGTGTATCTTGGCCATGTGTGCGGCATTAAGTCCGTGCGGAGCAGATTGCGGGGCGGGATGGAGGGATGATTCCGTTCTCCGCCGTGATTAATTGTGCGGAAATGTTTCCACCACTCTGAACGCGGCCTTAGTATGTGTGTGTGTGTGTGTGTGTGTGTGTGTGTGTGTGTGGCTGTGTCTGTGTCTGAGACCCTGTAAGAGACGTCAGGTGTTACCCACAACCCCCTGCACCACTGCTTGCTCGGTGCTTCATTTCCAGTAGACTAAGAAATGGGTTCTAGGAAAAAAATGTACAGTTGTATGCTGATGTTTGATCAACCCCCCCCCCCCCCCCCCCCAGTCTAGTCACGTTTTGCTGATTTTCTGAATGAAAATAATTCAAACTTTCTGTATAATTGAATAGTTTGGCTATAAACAGTCATTCAGAGTGGTTTGGTGTGACATGCTCTGTTCCAGAGAAACTTACAGAGTCTGAATTGTTCACAGTGGTGGTGACAGGAACCAGATGTCCACCTCTAAAAGCTCCCTCACAGAAAGTTACTACATGAAACGTTCATAAATGCACTGCTTGAAGTCTGAGACACTGTTTTATGATGGAAGATTCTGAGAAATAATGTATTATTTTAATCCACTCATGGTGCGTACATGTACAGGGTGTTGTTAGGCACAATAGGAGAATCTTATTTTTGCAGATTTTCCACTATTTCAGCATCATCAACATCACATATAAACACTCAGAGGATGCATGTAGGTTCACTGGTAGTTGTGGATAGTGAATAAAATAGCTTTATTTGTGTTGTAGACATTGTGACCCCTGGTTCCTATCACCGCCACTGTAAAGAAAACCTCTATAATGAACCGTTTCACACCAAACCACTCTGAATGACTCTGTTTACATCTCAGCAGTTAAATTATGCATAGATTTCGACTGGGTTGGATTCCCCTTAACAGATCTCTTACTGAAGGATGGTGTTTAGCCTCCTCAGCGGTGGAAAAGATGCCGCCGTAGCTTTAAGGCAGCGAACTGTCTGCTGTCGTCAGGACTCAAAGTTCAGGAACACATTGTGCTGAGTCTTGTGCTTGCAGACATCAGGCCTCATACACGTCTTTGGTTCGGCATGCATGAAACAAAGGCTTGCATGTGAACATTGGTGTGGAAATATAATACCCTTTATTACATTGATTGAACACAATAACCTCCTTATCTGCTTTTCTTTTTTTTGCCTGAGTGTGTTTTATCGGCTGATTCTCCTTCAGCTGAAGTTAATCTGCTCTATCAGCCTGGTGCTGAGTGTGCGCCCCAGACATGAACCGCATTTTGTCAGCTTCTATTTTTAGCTGCAGCCACACAAAGACGCTCAACAGTGAATTCAACAGCGCAGCCCTCTCTGGAATAGTTACATCTCCATTATCCTCCACAAAAAGCCAGAGTGACACTGTAACCGCTTATCATTAACATTTCGTCTCACTGTTTGTGCACCCTCTGTGGAACATGTGTGGTGCTGGATCTTAGATCTGATAGCATATGTGAGTAAATAAGAACAGGCTTCAGCTGGAATGAAAGAGAATGTCCAAAAGTGTCCAGACGGCCCGTCTAATCAATGAATTCAGTCACTTAAAGGTGGACCCATGGCTGACATGGGCATTCAAATGCACACACACAGTTTCTCCATAGAAAAGCATTGACACACTGGAGCAGCAGCATAAGAGTCACAGTGCCCAGAGCCCGGTGCTCTAGAAGGTATAAAGCCCCTCAGCATTGAGCTGAAGAGCAGTGGAATAAGGTCTCAACAATGTGTTTTCTCAACAGATGGTTTTAAAAAGATAGTCTCTTTGGTCCATTTTCAAAGCAGTCTTCATCCACACCTATCTCAAAAATGCTTGCATTAGCATGCTGGGCCAGTAGGGGGTGATAACACCCTCTATAGGCCTCACCAACGATTCGTAAGATATTTCTTTTTAAAACCCACTTGCGCAGTTTTTGATGTGAAGATCCTGACATTCACCAGTGTTTTCTTATTTAGGATTTGTTCTTAGGTGAGAACAGAATCTACACACGCTCACGAGCACAAATTCAGAACAGTTCCGCGCTTTAAGAACACATCATGAATCTGACGTAGACGTGGAAGATCTTCTCAAGAACATTTCAAGAAAGAAATTTGCAATATATTGCTGAATGAACCCTATTGTGAGCATGCATGTCACCACCTGATTTGGACCACACATGAGCAAAAGTACTACTACTACTGCCTGATTTCAGTTGTGCCTGAGACATAATAAATGTTGCCTACTCATGCAGTATTCGGAGGCACTAAGGCAGCCAGTTATGTCTGAATTGAATGTTCATGTAAAAAGCTGCCTCAGGTTCCTCAGTTTGGTTGATCTTTGAAGGCAACGTAGATGTGTCCTAGCCTTCTTAAAAGACTAGGAAAATGATGCTATCACTATCTTGGCAATAGCATGATGTGTTGCTGCCTTCGAAGTATGACTTAAACACAGTGCTGCCTTCTGAGACACTGACTTATGAGACAACAAAACATGGAGACAGCTGGCCTCAGTTTGGGACACAGCCTTTGCTGCGCCTGTGTGGTTCCAATCGGGTAGCGACTATGCAAACTTTGCACAATACAGAATACAGTGAAGCTAAAGCAGTGGTGTGACAGTGGCTTGTTATAAATACAGAAGACATTAATCTAAAGGTCATTGGGCCTCCACAATTCAACCTTTCACACAGATTCAACATCCAACCTCTGCCAGAAAATAAAAGCTTTAGAAAGCAAAAGACGATCAGATCAGAGGGACAGTGAAGGTGGAGCAGTTTGGAGATAAAGCCAGAGAGGCCAGGTTGAGATGGTTTGGACATGTGTTGAGGAGGAATAGTGGATATATTGGGCAAAGAATGTTGGAGATGGAGCTGCCAGGTAGAAGGAGAAGAGGTAGACCTCAGAGAAGGTTATTGGATGTAGTGAAGGTGGACATGGAGATGGTTGGTGTAAAAGTAGAGGAGGCAGTGGATAGGGCAAGATGGAGGCAGATGATCCGCTGTGGCGACCCCTAAAGGGAGCAGCTGAAAGAAGAAGAAGAAGAAAGCAACAGAGGACCTAATGCTTGGTGTGGGGTTGTTTGCACTGCCATGGCTATGACATCAACTTTTCATCAGTTTTTCCAGCTTTTTGCCCCATTTAAATTATAAAGTTCTGATTTATTTTAAATCTTATCTTTATCTTTAGAATCACTGAGGTATTTTTTAATGTTCGCTGTTGACACCCTGTTTACAAGAACTGAGTGTAGGACATTCTGATGTCTCTGCACTAAGGTTTAGTTAAAAAAGTAAAGCTAACTTCAATTTTAAACGTTATCAATTCCCAAATCGCCTACATTATTTCATATTTCCTAAGAGATTAAATAAAGGAATTTCTCAAACTGGAGTTTAAAAAAATGAATAAAAGGTAAACAGATAATGGGCCTCCTAACAATCACCTGGAAGACCTGGTCAACACCAACACTGACCCTATCAGATAAACAGCACTTAAAGCTTTCATCTTTGAGAGGGAGGAGAAAATCAAGCTGCTTCAGATCTGAAAACATCCACAGGTGTTTCTGTCCATCCTTCCACTGTGAGAAGACCACTCAGTGCTATGGGTATGAAAGGATGTGTAGCTGTTCAAGAAGAACCTCACTGAGAAAAGAAGACGGACGCATCAAACAAAGAAGCTGAACAATGGACTGACCACCCCAGAGTCCAGGCCATTAACTTCAGACACCAAACATGTCTTGTCTAATCGACTACATTTGAGTGAAAGGGAGGAAACCCTCCACATTGGGTGTTGCTTTGCGTAGACTATTTTTACACATATGCATAATTTAAATAAATTTAAATATTCGTATTGTGTTCTTTTGCTTTGACTTTGTGATGCTGTGTGTAATGACATGTGTTTGACCCCGGGGTCTTTTCCTCCCACCGTGGAGAAAGTTAATGGGGTTAGCTGGTTAGATAAGGTCTGTGCTTTAGTGTCTATAGGCTGTATGTTTATGACTGTGGGGCACATGAACAAAGCCGGCGCTATCGGCCGACACAGCCGCTGAGCAGATGCGAGGAGAGGAGCTCTTCAGATGAGATATGTATGTGCGCGTGTGGCGTGAAAGAAAAGAACGTCTCCTCGTTGAATAGTAAGTGCACCTGAGTGCAGGTGTCATCCTCCGAAAGCCATTCACACACGATGAGAGCAAAAAAGCCTTTGATGCCGTCTGCAGTGTGTGGCATGAATACATGTTCAACAGCACAAGATGAAGGCTTCTCTCTCTCTCTCTCTCTCTCTCTCTCTCTCTATCTATCTCTCTCTGTATCTGTTCTCTCTGTCTCTCTCTCTGTATCTGTTCTCTCTGTCTCTCTCTATCCCTCTCTGTATCTGTTCTCTCTGTCTCTCTCTCTGTATCTGTTCTCTCTGTCTCTCTCTCTCTGTATCTGATCTCTCTGTCTCTCTCTATCCCTCTCTGTATCTGTTCTCTCTGTCTCTCTCTCTCTGTATCTGATCTCTCTGTCTCTCTCTCTCTATCTGTATCTGTTCTCTCTGTCTTTATCTCTGTATCTATTCTCTCTGTCTCTCTCTCTCTATCTGTATCTGTTCTCTCTGTCTTTATCTCTGTATCTGTTCTCTCTGTCTCTCTCTCTCTATCTGTATCTGTTCTCTCTGTCTTTATCTCTGTATCTATTCTCTCTGTCTCTCTCTCTCTATCTGTATCTGTTCTCTCTGTCTTTATCTCTGTATCTGTTCTCTCTGTCTCTCTCTCTCTCTATCTGTATCTGTTCTCTCTGTCTTTATCTCTCTCTGTATCTGTTCTCTGTCTCTCTCTATCTGTATCTGTTCTCTCTGTCTTTATCTCTGTATCTGTTCTCTCTGTCTCTGTCTCTCTCTGTATCTGTTCTCTCTGTCTCCCTCTCTCTGTATCTGTTCTCTCTCTCTATCTCTCTCTGTATCTGTTCTCTCTGTCTCTCTCTATCCCTCTCTGTATCTGTTCTCTCTGTCTCTCTCTCTCTGTATCTGTTCTCTCTGTCTCTCTCTCTCTGTATCTGTTCTCTCTGTCTCTCTCTCTCCGTATCTGTTCTCTCTGTCTCTGTCTCTCTCTGTATCTGATCTCTCTGTCTCTCTCTATCCCTCTCTGTATCTGTTCTCTCTGTCTCTCTCTCTCTATCTGTATCTGTTCTCTCTGTCTTTATCTCTGTATCTATTCTCTCTGTCTCTCTCTCTCTCTATCTGTATCTGTTCTCTCTGTCTTTATCTCTCTCTATCTGTATCTGTTCTCTCTGTCTTTATCTCTCTCTGTCTCTGTCTCTCTCTCTCTCTCTACAATATTTTTCTTTTTCTCTCCTTTCTGTCACTTTCTTCTTTTAATGTGCTCTCTCTCCTTTTGATCTTTTTCTTTTTCCATCCACTTTCGTTCTTTTCTTTTACCTTTTTCTTTCTCCACCCATACTGCTCCTCTTGTCTCTGTCCTTTCTCTCTCTTCTCTTATCTCTTTCACACAATCCCTTTCCCTTTGTTTATTGTAGTATTCATGGCGATGTTCATGGTGGTGTTCATGGTGATGTTTGTGGTGGTGTTTGTGATGGAGTTTGTGGACGAGTTTGTGGTGGAGTTTAAGGTGGTGTTTATGGTGGTGTTTATGGTGGTGTTTAAGGTGGTGTTTTTGGTGATGTTTGTCGTGGAGTTTCTGGTGGTGTTTGTGGTGGAGTTTAAGGTGGTGTTTTTGGTGATGTTTGTGGTGGAGTTTATGGTGGTGTTTGTGGTGGTGTTTGTGGTGGAGTTTATGGTGGTGTTTGTGGTGGAGTTTAAGGTGGTGTTTATGGTGGCATTTGTGGTGGAGTTTATGGTGGAGTATAAGGTGGTGTTTATGGTGATGTTTGTGGTGGAGTTTAAGGTGGTGTTTATGGTGGAGTTTAAGGTGGTGTTTGTGGTGGAGTTTAAGGTGGTGTTTGTGGTGGAGTTTAAGGTGGTGTATATGGTGCTGTTTGTGGTGGTGTTTGTGGTGGAGTTTAAGGTGGAGTTTAAGGTGGTGTTTATGGTGATGTTTGTGTTAGTTTTTATGGTAGTACAACAGTGTTATTGCTCTGTTGAGAATGGACCACCCCCTAAAAATATCCAGCCAAGAGCGGCTCTGTAGCCAGGCACTGATCAATGATGAAGGACTTTAAACAGCCTTTACTCTTTGGTCCACTTTTTTATCCAGGCACGTTTGTCCTCCGCTTATCTTTATCTCGGTCAATGACTAAACTTCATCAACAAGTTGAGCCAAATCCTCACAGAATCCTCACTGAGACACTGAAATAGCAGGACTTGCCTGGAAACGTGCATTTTCTTGCTCTGCCGGCTTGTATAAAGCTCAGCTGTGCTGCTGTTTCTTTGTGTTCAGAATCCAAGAAAACATCTTTGAGAAAATCTCCTTCCAGGTCACAGAGTTCATTCCCTGAGCTATTTTTATTCATGGCTATCACGGCAGAAATATCGCCGCTCAGATCAGTTAAGGCCTACAGCAATGCATTCTGGGAGGACGTGACATGTTCCACAATGCCATGAGTTGTAAAAGTAACTAGAAGTGAAGGAATAAAATTTTTCCTCTCACTTTTAGACATTTTTGGCACCTGCTCTACTCAATACTTTAAAATCTGATGGAAGATGAAGGATTAAAAGCAGCATTTAGAGCATCATTGATAAAATATTTTTCCTCATAAAACTCTAGATGTATTTTGTCGTGGTGACATCAGTGACACATCGGGGAAAAAATGTGATTTGTAGTGTAAGATTATAAATATATACATTTCTTTGGTAAATTTAGAAGAATAAAATAAAATGTTATTTGTAAAGTGGAATGTTTTATTCTTTATATTTCTATGATGCAGATTTTACTATGGATTTTTTTGTTTTAAAACAAAAAAGTATACCTACCAAAAAATAAAAGCAGCACTATGTTTTCTATCATTTGGTCATCCAATCTCTGACTCTCAAGTGTAAAAGGAAAAAAAAAAAAGAAATTATTTTCAAAACTTTTTTAAAAACTACTTTAAAAGTTTTAGTTCCCTGAACTCCTAATACTTTACAGATCAGTAACTTGCGTTTTACATTCAGTTAACTTATTATTTAAAGTTCAACGAACTCAAAATTTTAAAGCAACCAAACTGCTCACTTCGTTAAGTTAAAACACCATATTTTATGTATTTATTTTACAGTAAACTGATGACTTCATCTGAGGACAACCATGAGAAAGTTTGGGCTAAATGTTGGTGAGAACATAGACTTGTTAGAGATGGACCAAACCGAGAGTGCAATTTCTTAACCAATCCAAAGACTCAAGAAGGCAGAGCTTACAGTAGGGGGCGCTGGTGTGCTCGTCGACATTGTCTGACAAACAGCAAGTCTGTCTTTAGCTCATGGATGAAATTTTAGTTAGCATGGCTGAAAAGTCCCTCAGAAACTCCAGTAAACAGATGATTTCATCTGAGGACAACCATGAGAAAGTTTGGGCTAAATGTTGGCGTGTCGTAGAACAGATTACCCTGCTAAAAATACCAAGCTGGTCTGGTCCTGGTTTAGCTGGTCACCCAGCATCGTCACGCATACCAGCATCCCAGCATCCAAAACACAACACATGATAGTTTTGGTGGTGATGCTGAGCTGTTTTTTCAAGCAGGGTACATGCAGTAATAATAAATGTTGCCTCTTGCAAAGGAAAACTTCCAAAAATAGCTAAAAATAGTGTTTTGCTAGCTAACTTAGACATCAGGGGGATTTAGGGGTGGATGAGGTGGGTTTCACTGCAATTCAGCACTGAAAGTTTCCCAGATGTGTGTTGTTGCTAGGAGATCTTGTCTGGTCCCATGAGACTGTGATGCCTGTCATGATCTTTTTTTTGCATTGACTAATTCTTAGCACACAAAAGCTCAACGCCGAGCCTCAGTTAGAGCTCAGTTAGCTTTTACAATACAAGGCAAGTCAACATATTTGGCTTGCTAGCTAGCATAACTAGCACACTTTTGCTAATGTGGCTAGCAAGTTTGTAACTTTTACACTTTCAGCCTCAGCTTTTTTGTAAGAGAGCAACATAGAAGTAAAGTATTGAGTCGTGAGATAACGTGATGAAATTGGATTACAGTCTGAGAGACGTAATTAGTCATTTGTAATTGATTACTTTTTTCAGTAGCTACACCTACACCATCAGTGCGTTTCACTCTGAAGACGGCTGCCTAACTAGTCCCTGTCTTCACTGCTCTCTCAGCATTTTAACCATGAAGGAACCTGAGTTGGCACCGCATTCAGGACACTCTTCAGAACCATCATATGTGATATCTTTCACTGCGCTGTACACGTGGGTCTAGGTCCATTTCACCCCTCCACCCTTCCACTTAGCTGGAAGCCTCCGTTTTACTGATTGTTTTTGAGATAGAGGCGTAGGGAGAAGTGTTAGGGCTACATGACCCTCTGAACGGGTCATGAGACTCACTCTAAACAGAGAGTTATGAGAACAAAGAAAATCTGCCAAGAAGGAGCACAAGAGACCAAAGAAAGCCACAATTTCACAAGTCATTGTTTTATCTTAGTTTAATGTTATTTCAATGTTTTTTCGCCCTTTTCTTCATAACAAGCATAAATAACTGCATGTAGTATGATGGTGTCTCAGTAGTTCAGCCAGCTTAATTCAAGCAAGCCAGTTCTTCTGCTCTTTGAAGGTGCATGATGCCCTAAATGTATCTAAAGGCCCAGCAGTGAGGAGCTGAACTTTACCCTCCTCTGCTGTCACTGCAGACGGGCAGGGTCGCCTACAGAACAACGGTAGTAGCTGTTAATGAAGTCATTTTCTTCTTTATTTGAGGGTCCCGTTTCATAGAGGAAGATTTCAACCCCTTGTAACTCAATTAGGGGCAAGGAGACACTCAAAAACAAGGGGTAGGGCTAAAAATAAATGGGATTGGGCCTTGATATCTACTTACTTACAGGATCTTGGTAGCTTACCCTCACTTCCAGCTGTAGAGGTGGATCACCTCAGTGAATATGGATGGATCCTGATTTTGCAGCTGCTGTTTTTCTTACATTGATGCTCTTGTGGGAATTCACTGTGTATGAAAATCAGGCTGCTTTAAGTCGTATCTGCCATGATATGCGTGATTGATACCCCAAACTTACAGGTAAACATGGGGATGTGAGAAGTGGGGATTCTGAGGGGGCTGAGTTCAGGACTACAACATTCTGAATAACAGTTTAAGCACAGTAAGGAATCATATGTGCTTGGTTTAGAGTGCCGTTTTTGATTTATAGTTTGCTGTTTGAACGTCGTACGCCGTACTGTCTTTACAGTGAGCTGAAAACTGCTGGCTGCTTTGGGCCGCATCCTCAAACATGCAGGCTGAGATGGTCTATGCAGGATTAGAGGCCAGTCCTGAGTCCCAAATCAGCCTAATATTGTTTTTCTTCTTCTTCTTCTTCTTTCGGCTGCTCCCTTTAGGGGTCGCCACAGCGGATCATCTGCCTCCATCTTGCCCTATCCACTGCCTCCTCTACTTTTACACCAACCATCTTAAAAATAATCATCTATCACAATAATGAAGCTTTTATTAACTGATAGACTTCCCACTCAGAGTGTTACTGCGCCACATATCAACCACTTGATTGGTTACCACTCAGCTCATTTACATATCGTCACTGTCCAAAAAAAAAAAAAACAAGTATCTCCAAAAGAGCTTCTTTAACTTCAGTAGAAGTTGATGGAAAGAGATTGTATTTTGAGCACTTCTATTGGTCCAATCATGAGGAAACTGTCACACAATATAAAGGACACCTGCCGAAATCTATCCATCCATCCATCCATTTTCTAAGCCGCTTCTCCGTCAGGGTCGCGGGGGGATGCTGATGGTGAAATCTAATGTTGCAGAAATGTAAAAATTGCAAAAAAAAAAGGAGATGCCTGTTTTTCATTGGAGCTGTAATATATACAGAGCTATAAAACAGAGCAATGATGTGAGCCAGTGGTCTGATGTGTCAGTATGTGTATATCGTCATCTCCTGCCTCTTTACAGCGCTGTGTGACATGTTCTGTTTGATATAAATTAGAAGAAAAAATTTAAATATCAAATAAAGAAGGCAAATCATTTTGCGTCACATCATCCTTAGTGTTGCATAATCGCTGCTTAAAATTTGAGCATGTCCAGCTTAAAACACTTCAGCGTCCCTGGGTAATCGTGACTACTAGTATGTGAATCATTTTGCTTCACACACTGTCCTCCTCAACTTTAAATTGGCTTATATGCGTTTTCATCTGCTTTGTGTGCTCCTAGTCTGAAATTCTGCTGTCAACGTTCCCAGCACAGCAATACAAGACAAACCAAGCATGCAAAAATACACGTTTGCCGTGTTAATTTAGAAAAACATTTTATTTCTGAACTTTTAAAGATTTTTTCTTTATCATCCGGGACCCCCACCCATACCCCCCATACCACCCCACCATGCTAAAACTAAACTAGCAGCAGCATCTTAAAATACAGAATCAACCCGATGAAATACACTATAATTCCAAAAGTTTTCACTCACCCATCCAAATAATTGAATTCAGGTGTTCCAATCACTTCCATGACCACAGGTGTATAAAGCCGAGCCCCTAGGCCTGCAGACTGCTTCTACAGACATTAGTGAAAGAATGGGTCGCTCTCAGGAGCTCAGTGAATTCCAGCGTGGTACCGTGATCGGACTCCACCTGTGCAACAAGTCCAGTCGTGAAATTTCCTCACTACTAAATATTCCACAGTCAACTGTCAGTGGGATTATAACAAAGTGGAAGCGATTGGGAACGACAGCAGCTCAGCCACGAAGTGGTCGGCCACGTAAAATGACAGAGTGGGGTCAGCGGATGCTGAGGGGCATAGTGCACAGAGGTCACCAACTTTCTGCAGAGTCAATCGCTAAAGACCTCCAAACTTCATGTGGCCTTCAGATTAGGTGTAAAGTTAGGTGGAGGGGGGATTATGGTGTGGGGCTCGGCCCCTTAGTTCCAGTGAAATGAACTCTAAATGCTTCAGCACCAAGAGATTTTGGACAATTTCATGCTCCCAACTTTGTGGGAACAGTTTGGGGACGGTCCCTTCCTTTACTAACATGACTGTGCCCCAGTGCACAAAGCAGGTCCATAAAGACATGGATGAGCGAGTTTGGTGTGGAAAAACTTGACTGGGCTGCACGGAGTCCTGACCTAAGTGTTCAACCCGATTGAACACCATTGGGATGAATTAGAGTGGAGACTGTGAGTCAGGCCTTCTCGTCCAACATCAGTGTCTCACCTCACAAATGCACTTCTGGAAGGAAACAAAGAAAAAGTGCCACTAAACAATGAATATTTTAAACTGGACTCTTTTGTAACGGAAAACCAGTGTGTTTACACAGCTAGCCTGATAGCTAAGTGAACTACCTTTAGCTACACCTAATGAGCTACAAACGCAGCCTGTTAGAAACACAGTGAACTGCCTTAATTCCACCACAGGAATGTGATCTACACTCATAAACATGGTTCTTCAAGAGTTCTTTAGTAAAGAAATGGTTCTATATAGCAACAAAAACAGTTCTGCTATTTCTATGATGTCAGGATTGTAACAAGAGCCCTTGAAGAACCATATTTTCTTAGTGTGCACGAACACAAATATGTTAAGTACTTTAGACAGAAATAACTTACATTTGGGAAAAGGGCGCTCTGTCTGCCATGTTCATCAGACTGAAGCGATGGACCACTCGGCCGGTGGGCTGTATTATGGGATTGCCTTCGCTGAGAAAGGCGCAATGCTGCCTTCAGATTTAATCAAAATAAGGCACAACAGAGGAGAGCTGGTGAATTGCACAGTTTGAAAATGTGGTGGAATTTCCCTTTGTGCAGGCAGGATGCTTACTACTGAATTAAAACTTCAAACACACTTTACAGTTTAAACTCTACAGTGCACTCACACACAGAGTGAGCTCACACACACACACTGTGAACTCACACACACACAGTGTGAACTCACACACACACAGAGTGAGCTTATACACACACTCTGTGAACTCACTCACACACACTGTGAACTCACGCACACACACTGTGAACTCACACACACACAGTGTGAACTCACACACACACACAGTGAGCTCACTCACACACACTGTGAACTCACTCACACACACTGTGAACTCACACACACACAGTGTGAACTCACACACACACAGAGTGAGCTCACACACACACACTGTGAACTCACACACACACAGTGTGAACTCACACACACACAGAGTGAGCTTATACACACACTCTGTGAACTCACTCACACACACTGTGAACTCACGCACACACACTGTGAACTCACACACACACAGTGTGAACTCACACACACACACAGTGAGCTCACTCACACACACTGTGAACTCACTCACACACACTGTGAACTCACACACACACAGTGTGAACTCACACACACACAGAGTGAGCTCACACACACACACTGTGAACTCACTCACACACACTGTGAACTCACACACACACAGTGTGAACTCACACACACACAGAGTGAGCTCACACACACACACTGTGAACTCACTCACACACACTGTGAACTCACACACACACAGTGTGAACTCACACACACACAGAGTGAGCTCACACACACACACTGTGAACTCACACACACACACAGTGAGCTCACACACACACACTGTGAACTCACTCACACACACTGTGAACTCACACACACACAGTGTGAACTCACACACACACAGAGTGAGCTCACACACACACACTGTGAACTCACTCACACACACTGTGAACTCACACTCACACACTGTGAACTCACACACACACAGAGTGAGCTCACTCACACACACAGAGTGAGCTCACACACACACACTGTGAACTCTCACACACACACTGTGAACTCTCACACACACACTGTGAACTCACACTCACACACTGTGAACTCACACACACACAGAGTGAGCTCACTCACACACACAGAGTGAGCTCACTCACACACACAGAGTGAGCTCACACACACACACTGTGAACTCACACACACACACACTGTGAACTCACTCACACACACTGTGAACTCACACACACACACTGTGAACTCACACACACACAGAGTGAGCTCACTCACACACACAGAGTGAGCTCACTCACACACACAGAGTGAGCTCACACACACACACTGTGAACTCACTCACACACACTGTGAACTCACACACACACACTGTGAACTCACACACACACAGAGTGAGCTCACACACACACAGAGTGAGCTTATACACACACACAGTGAGCTCACTCACACACACAGTGAACTCACACACACACACTGTGAACTCACACACACACACTGTGAACTCACGCACACAGTGAACTCACACACACACACTGTGAACTCACTCACACACACAGTGAACTCACACACACACACTGTGAACTCACTCACACACACTGTGAACTCACACACACACACTGTGAACTCACACACACACAGAGTGAGCTCACACACACACAGAGTGAGCTTATACACACACACAGTGAGCTCACTCACACACACAGTGAACTCACACTCACACACTGTGAACTCACACACACACACTGTGAACTCACGCACACAGTGAGCTCATGCACACACACACACACACTGTGAACTCACGCACACAGTGAGCTCGCACACACACACACACACACACACTGTGAACTCACGCACACACACTGTGAATTCACACACACACACTGTGAACTCACGCACACAGTGAACTCACGCACACACACACACACACTGTGAACTCACACACACACACTGTGAATTCACACACACACACTGTGAACTCACGCGCACAGTGAGCTCATGAGCACACACACACACACACACACACACACACACAGTGAGCTCACACACACACACACACACACACACACACACACACACTGTGAACTCACGCACACACACTGTGAACTCACGCACACACACTGTGAATTCACACACACACACTGTGAACTCACGCACACAGTGAGCTCACTCACACACACTGTGAACTCACGCACACACTCTGTGAACTCACGCACACACACTGTGAACTCACGCACACAGTGAGCTCACTCACACACACAGTGAGCTCACTCACACACATTGTGAACTCACGCACACAGTGAGCTCACTCACACACACTGTGAACTCACACACACACACTGAACTCACGCACACAGTGAGCTCACACACACACACACATACACACACACACACTGTGAACTCACGCACACAGTGAGCTCACACACACACTGTGAACTCACGCACACAGTGAGCTCACACACACACACACACACACTGTGAACTCACGCACACAGTGAGCTCACACACACACACACTGTGAACTCACGCACACAGTGAGCTCATACACACACTGTGAACTCACGCACACAGTGAGCTCACACACACACACACACACTGTGAACTCACGCACACAGTGAGCTCACACACACACTGTGAACTCACGCACACAGTGAGCTCACACACACACTGTGAACTCACGCACACAGTGAGCTCACACACACACACACACACTGTGAACTCGCACACAGTGAGCTCACACACACACACACTGTGAACTCACGCACACAGTGAGCTCACACACACACACACTGTGAACTCACGCACACAGTGAGCTCACACACACACACACACTGAACTCACGCACACAGTGAGCTCACACACACACACACATACACACACACACACTGTGAACTCACGCACACAGTGAGCTCACACACACACTGTGAACTCACGCACACAGTGAGCTCACACACACACACACACACTGTGAACTCACGCACACAGTGAGCTCACACTCACACACACTGTGAACTCACACACACACACTGTGAACTCACGCACACAGTGAGCTCACACACACACGCACACACTGTGAACTCACGCACACAGTGAGCTCACACACACACACTGTGAACTCACACACACAATGAGCTCACTCACACACACACTGTGAACTCACGCACACAGTGAGCTCATACACAGTGAGCTCACTCACACACACTGAGCTCACACACACACACACACACACTGTGAACTCACACACACACACACTGTGAACTCACACACACAGTGAGCTCACACACACACACACACTGTGAACTCACACACACAGTACGCTCACATACACACACACTGTGAACTCACGCACACAGTGAGCTCACTCACACACACAGTGAGCTCACACACACACACACACTGTGAACTCACACACACAGTACGCTCACATACACACACACTGTGAACTCACGCACACAGTGAGCTCACTCACACACACAGTGAGCTCACACACACAGTGAACTCACACACACACACTGAACTCACGCACACAGTGAGCTCACTCACACACACAGTCAGCTCACACACACTGTGAACTGACACACACAATGAGCTCAAACACAGTGAGCTCACACACACACAGTGAGCTCACGCACACAGTTTGCTCACATACACTGTGAATTCACACTCACAGTCAGCTCACACACACACACACACACACTGTGAACTCACATAGTGAGCTCACACACACACAGTGAGCTCATATACACACAGTGAGCTCACACACACACAGTGAGCTCACACGCACACAATGAGCTCACATACACACAGTGAGCTCACACACAGTGAGCTCACATACACACAGTGAGCTCACACACACAGTGAGCTCACACACACAGTGAGCTCACTTGCACACAGTGAGCTCACACACACACACAGTGAGCTCACATACACAGGGAGCTCACGCACACAATGAGTTCACACGCACACACACACACACACACACACACACACACACTTAATGATAGTAGGAGGACAACGACAGGCTCTGTGTGTGTGTGTGTGTGTGTGTGTGTGTTATAGAGGCCTCAGTGTAATGATATTCATTGAGTTGGTAATGAGATGAGATCTCTGTAGTTGGTCTAGACGAACACACTGATATCATCTCTCAGTCAGGACCACCATACCAAATGATACAGACACCTCCTCTCTCTCTCTCTCTCTCTCTCTCTCTCTCTCTCTCTCTCTCTCTCTCTCTCCTCTCTCTCTCTCTCTCTCCTCTCTCTCTTTCTCTCTCTCTCTCCCCTCCTCTGTCTCTCTCTCTCTCTCTCTCTCTCTCTCTCTCTCTCTCTCTCTCTCTCTCTCCTCTCTCTCTCTCTCTCTCCTCTCTCTCTTTCTCTCTCTCTCTCCCCTCCTCTCTCTCTCTCTCTCTCTCTCTCTCTCTCTCTCTCTCTCTCTCTCTCTCCTCTCTCTCTCTCCTCTCTCTCTTTCTCTCTCTCTCTCCCCTCCTCTGTCTCTCTCTCTCTCTCTCTCTCTCACTCTCTGGCTCTCTCTCTCTCTCTCTCTCTCTCTCACTCTCTGACTCTCTCTCTCTCTCTCTCTCTCTCTCTCTCTCTCTCTCTCTCTCTCTCTCTCTCTCTCTCTCTCTTACTCTCTGGCTCTCTTTCTCACCCCCCCCCTCTTTCTCTCCTGCTCTGTCTCTCTCTCTCTCTCTCTCTCTCTCTCTCACACTCCCCGGCTCTCTCTCTCCCTCCTCCTCTGTCTCTCGCTCTCTCGCTCTCTCTCGCTCTCTCTCTCTCTCTCTCTCTCGCTCTCTCTCTGTGTGTGTCTCTGTCTCTTTGGATTTCATTCTCTCTTCTTTATTCTTTTCCTTTCATTATCTTTCTCTGTCTTTATTTATCTCTTTTTCTTTCTTTCTCTCACAGTTTCTCCTTCTGTTTTCTCTAATTCTTTTTCTCTGTACTTCCTGTTTTTTTTCTATTACTTTCTTACCCTTTTTCTCTCTTTCCTCCCCCTCGTCACTCTCTCACTCTCTTAATCTCTAAATCTTCACTGTCTCTTACTCTACCGCTCTCTTTTTTCTCTCCCTGTCCTCTGTCATTTTTCTTTCTCTTACTGTTTCTCTTTATCTCTCTGTTCTCTCCCTTTGTCTCTCGCTCTTTTTCTCTCTCTCTTTTCTCTCTCGTACCTTTTTTCTTTCTTTTCTCTCTGTCTTCCCACTCTCTCACTTCTCTTAATCTCTAACTCTTCTGTTTCTTTCTCTCTTCTTGCTCCTTTTCGTCTCTCTGTCTTTTCCCTCGTCTCTCATTCTTTCTCCTTTTTCTCTCAATCACATTCTCTCTTATTGTCTCTTTTCTTTCTCTTAATCTTCCACCCTCCATCTGTCTCATACTATTCTTCTTTCTCTATTTTCTCTTACTCTCTTATCTTTCTCTCAATGCCAAGCATCCGCTGGAGGGGTAAAAACCCAGCTGTTCTCTCTGGAGTGGTGAACCTTCATCCAGTACTATTAGGGTGAGCTGGAGTGATCCAGATGATCAGTACCGGACCTCACTAATGCTCAATCAAATCCTCACAGCAATGTTCCACTGTCTAGTGTAAAGCCTTCCCAGAAGAGCAGCTGCTGTTACAGCAGCAAAGGAGGACAAACACTCTGTTAATACCCTTGATTTCAGAAGAAACGTGTCCACAAACTTCTGGACATGCTGTGGTCAGCCCGTGTGCTGGGACCCAGGCAGCTGGTGAATCAGAGTTCGTCCTCCCTCACCTCCCTCTGCCAAACCTGCACTCACTGCATCTAATCCTCTTTGGCGGAAACTTACAACAATATGCTAAGTGCTTAGATGATTCTGGAAGCTGCGTCCAGATTCATTTAGATAATCACACTTTTCCCTCCTTCTCGTCCTTCCCTGCAGCCCCAGCGCCTTAGCCATATCATTGGCACCGTCAGTGCGATGCTAATGAGATTAGGGGGGCAGCGGTTTGTGAGTTTAAAATCCATTTAAGGCCCAACTCACACAATATCAAAACCTGCGCTTTGGCAGCTGCTCTGATCCGTCAGAACGGCTGTTTATGCTTTCACTGCTTTTCACAAACAGTCTGGGTGGCGGATTTAAACGATCCTTTCAATGAGTTGAAGCTGCTGTTTTTGATTGGCCCCATCTTTCCTACAGTACCATTAAAGCTGCATGTCGTCACTGTCGGAAAAAAAAACCTTGTATCTCCATTTTTCATCAAAAAAAATCCATGGACACATATTTTGTGTATTTGAAATACATGAAAATTGTATATATGAAATACATTCAAACACTAAAATGTATTTCAGAAAATATTGACATATTAAACAAATATATTTTAAAATACATTTATTTTTAAGTTTAGATTAGATTAGATTCAACTTCATTGTGTAGAGTGCAGGTACCTCATATCTTCAAAATGGTAAATTTACAGGAGAAGGAAAAAAACATACTTTACTTTTAATGTAAGTCAATGGAACCAGAATTTTTACCAAGTCAGTTTGGGCCGTTTCTTTCGCTCCACTCATCATGAAATTTACACACGGTTTAAAGAACAACAGGCATGTTCACATTATGTCAAAAACTACAAAAGATACAAGGTTTTCTTCTGAAAGCATTGATATACATGAATAGCTGTATGGATAAATCCACTCACTCATCAAATTACGATGTGAATTAGGAAAGATAGCATGAGACCAAATTAAGGCTCCCAGGAACACAGTGTCTTCTTCTTCTTCTTTCGGCTGCTCCCTTTAGGGGTCGCCGCAGCGGATCATCTGCCTCCATCTTGCCCTATCCATTGCCTCCTCTACTTTCACACCAACCATCTCCATGTCCACCTTCACTACATCCATAAACCTTCTCTGAGGTCTACCTCTTCTCCTTCTACCTGGCAGCTCCATCTCCAACATTCTTTGCCCAATATATCCACTATTCCTCCTCAACACATGTCAAAACCATCTCAACCTGGCCTCTCTGGCTTTATCTCCAAACTGCTCCACCTTCACTGTCCCTCTGATCTGCTCATTTCTAATCTTGTCCATCCTTGTCACTCCCAACGAAAATCTCAGCATCTTCATCTTCTCTTCTCTTCTTTTCTCTTCTCTTCTTGTCTCGTCTCGTCTCGTCTCGTCTCGTCTCGTCTCGTCTCGTCTCTCCTCTCCTCTCCTCTTCTCTTCTCTTCTCTTTCATCACTTCTCTTCTTTTGTCTTTTCTTCTCACTTATGCTTTATGTGCAAGTACACAGCAACTCATCTTTTTTTTTTTTACATATTTTTTGTGCTTTATTATAACACAGCCTATTTTGTATCGCAAACTCGTGTGTGTGTGTGGGTGTGGGTGGGTGTGGGTGGGAGTTGTGGATGTGCCACAGTTTATCAATTAACAAAACATTTAATGAAACTGTATTCACATCAAATAAGTCTATCAAATTTTGCCCCCGAACAGCGGAGCGGCCGGCGTGAGCCGTTAGTTAATGATGGTAATTAAATCCCCGTCTCTGAAGGTGATATGAAGACAGATGCTCACTCCACACAGCGCTTTAACCTTTGAAACGAGGTCCATTAATTAGATAAACTAATTATGAAATTAATCCTCTGGGCAAAGGTCAGCCTGCTATGGATGAGTCTAACGCAGGAGATGAGGTAACAGGACCGATCCATCAATACCTGCACACCACACACCGTGCGGGGCTCAGTAAGCGTATATATGTGCGGGTCAACGACGTGAGGTGTATAATATATATGTGTATAAACTAATCTTTGTATTTGGAAACCCATAGACATGTTTTTCCTTGAACTAAAGGTTAGGCACTTTTTCCAGATAAATACAAATGACTTTTTAAAACGTATAGTTCTGTTAATGGAATAATCTTTGATTCTCATGCTGCTCACATGGAGCACCGAGTGAACTGATGAAGTAAGAACCGGTTTTCTGTTTAAACTGAGGGACTGACGACTTATGTTCTTAACTAGAACCAGGCTGGTCAGTCAGCTAACAGGCTAAAAGAGCCAACAGCCTAAACAGCTCCATCATTAATATCACAGGCTTGAATTAAAGCACTTACAGTAGGATTTACTGTGAAACGGCAGTATAAAAGTCTGAAAATGTCACTTGAATGTCTCACACACTTCACATGTCCGTGTTTCAGTCAGAAGTTGCGGCTGAATCCCAAACGGCCCCGTACCCCCTAAATAGTGTTCTAGCTAGGAAATATTCTAGCCTCTACAGACGAGGGTAAATGTGTCTGAATCCCAAATCACTATTTCTTAGCTGTGCTTTGCTTTGTTGGGCTGCAGGATCCAGTATTTAAACTCCTACGTAGTGCACTATGTAGGGAGCAGGGAGCCGTTTGAGATTCAGTGTGAGAAGAGGGCGCCGCTGGATTGGTGTTAAATAAGACTCACGTTGGTAATTTAGTGACTAAAAAGTGAAAGTTTCTGCATTAAACAGGACTGTCATCATATGTTTATCGTTATATAACAAAAAGTGTATGAATAGCTGCAGTATACAGCGATGGGTGACCGAACGTTCTCCTTATTCAGCAGTCCATGGTTGCTTGGCAACGATACCATCCTCTAAAGGAATTACATTTCTTGATGGAATATTTGTGGATGTTGATTATTACTAATAATAGCTCAAATTAGTTTCTGATCAATTATTTTTGCATGTATTTTATCAGATTTTATGTGTGCTGCTATTTTATAAAAGCATAATGCCATTTGAGGCTGCGCATTACAGTGATCTTATCACAGTGAAGGAGGTTTTAGGCTCTCCACTTCGCATTGTGCCTAAGAAAACCCTTTCCATTATAAAATTGCAGTGACACACGGCGTCTCATGGCATGGCTTTAATAACTGTAACACAAATTCATGGTTTTACTGGGGTCCCACCATATGACCGGGTAAAGTGATAAAGCTTGACCAATGACTTTAAAATGACCCATTTTTTTCAATACTTCTGAAAGAGCTACTGACTTTTATATTGCACCATGAAGATCATGTTTCTTTTTGTGATGTAAAAGCATGTCAGAATAAAAGTCCTTCGTTTTGCCACATGACATTTGAAGAAATCTGTTTTTGCCATGAATATTTAAAGCTTTAAAACAAACATTTTTCAACATAGCAAAAACAAGGACCATCAACTAATTTATCAGATATTTATTTTATTTTTTATACTACCCAAATAGCCTTTTTTATTGTTTGCTGAAACTGCGTATGTGGTCGCACCACTTGATATATTTAGACTTTGGGAGGCATAAATGCCTAAAAAAGTTTATTATTGATGCACTGACAATGTATTCTCTATAAGGAGGCACTGGAAAACAAGATAATGCATGTCATTGTTTATCAAATAATTTTATCGGTCCTGTAATTGACCCGTATATACGCTGAGTTGCTGATAGCTGCTGCTTTCATGGTGTGAAACGCTGAGGCCACTTTATTGACGTTTTGATGTAAATGTCAGCACTGACGCTTTTACACTGATACACATGGACATTTATTTAGCTCAGCAGGACTCAGTGCGCCATACAGACTAATGCAGGCTCTGCAGAATGTATGATGTGATGCACTTCAGCTTTTGTTGCACTGAGTGCTGCCACGCAGTGAGGAATGCTCAGGGCCTGCTAAGCCGTCAGTGAAGTCCTAATGACTTCTGTAAAATAAAAGTTACATTTGGTTCATTGTTTTTACATAATAGAGTCATTGTGCTTGTTACTCTGCAGGTATTGCAGTAATATTATTATCTCTGTGTGGTATCTGGGTGGACACAGCCAGACGGGTTCCCCATTGGTTAGGACTTCAGGAGCTGAACTGAGGGCGTAACATGTTAGATTAACCACTAATAATTAGGAACTGACAGTTAAATCGATCAGTCACATTTTGATTTACCAATCAAAAATTTACCAAGTAAAATTTATTTTAAAAATATGTTTTTTTACAAGCTTCAACGTCTGTGTTTATTCTAGAACAGGAACAAACCTAAAGTGAACCAACATAACTTAGGTTAGTGCTAACACAGCACTAGAGTCCCACAGGGGTGCTAGCAGAAATTAGCATTGTTGTAGAGGTGCTTTTTAATTTTTGGCCGAGTATTAATTTTTATAATGGCCTTAAATGAAGACGTGGTGCTAACAGTCATGATTTGCCACTGTGCTACATAAAAGCATGATTAGCAGTTCTCTTCTCTTCTCTTTTCTTCTCTTCTCTTCTCTTCTCTTCTCTTCTCTTTTCTTCTCTTCTCTTCTCTTCTCTTCTCTTCTCTGTTTCTCCTCTCTTTTGTCTCATCTTCTTTTCGCTTCTGTTTCTCTTCTCTTTTTTCTCTTCTTTTCTGTTTCTCTTCTCTTTTGTTTCTCTTCTCTTTTTTCTCTTCTTTTCTGTTTCTCTTCTCTTCCCTTCTCTGCTCTTCTGTAGTTTTCTCTTCTCTTCTCTTCTCTTCTCTTCTCTTCTCTTCTCTTCTCTTCTCTTCTCTGTTTCTCCTCTCTTTTGTCTCATCTTCTTTTCGCTTCTGTTTCTCTTCTCTTTTGTTTCTCTTCTCTTTTTTCTCTTCTTTTCTGTTTCTCTTCTCTTCCCTTCTCTGCTCTTCCGTAGTTTTCTCTTCTCTTCTCTTCTCTTCTCTTCTCTTCTCTTCTCTTCTCTTCTCTTCTCTTCTCTGTTTCTCTTCTCTTCTCTTCTCTGTTTCTCTTCTCTTTTGTCTCATCTTTTTTTCTCTTCTCCTCTTTTCTCTTCTCTCTGTTTCTCTTCCCGTTCTTTGTTTCTCTTATGTTCCTCTTCTCTATTTTATTCTCTTCTTTCTCTTCACTCCTTTGCTTCTCTTCTTTTTTTTCAATGCCTTGCCTAACTATTTGGTCATCCCTTTAATTGTTTTGTTGTATAAGATGTCCTAAATCTCACCATCATCATCATCTCTCTCTCTCTCTCTCTCTCTCTCTCTCTCTCTCTCTCTCTCTCTCTCTCTCTCTCTCTCTCTCTCTCTCTCTCTCTCTCTCTCTCTCTCTCTCTCTCTGGTGTGTGTAAAGCTAACTTTACTCTAGCTCAGCAGCTCCTATCCAGAGCGACTGTTTTATATTCATGCTACTTTCACTTTATTAACATATCAAGGGGCAATTTCCCTCAAATACCCCCACAAACGCGTCTCCCCTCACATCAAACATTAAAGAGAATATGCAGGGGTTCCTCTGAGCTGGCTGCGAAAAGAAAGAGCACATTTTATTAATAAAACATAAAATAAAGCAGTTACTTCCCTTAAATATTGATCTGTATACTTAATATTACATAGTAGTGGAAAAAAAAACCATCTGTAGGACTGTAGGACTGTAGTGCTGGAGTCAGAGGGACGCAGTGATAAAGAATCGAAGATCAGAGTGTTCGCTGAGACGGGGCAGATTTTCACGTGCCGCACTGCTGATGTCAACGGCAGCTTGAAGCAGCTGAGCAAACGCAACACGTCCATTTAAAGGTGCCTTGAATATTTTATGAGCTGCTTTGCTAATTTATGATGTATTAGGGATTCGGTTTGTGGACAGTATTGATTTTTTTATGGTTTATTGCACCTGATTTTCCTGTACATCCAGTATCTAGGGGGGTTGCCGTAGGTCAGATGTTTTTGACAGATGTTTTGATGTTTCATTTATTCATTTGAGACCTGTTTAATTAAATAAACATTCAATATGTTTAATAGGTGGCAAATAATGCAGCAGGTGTTAATGTAACACTAATGGCTGGACACCCCTCCCCTTGTTTTGAGTGATTCACACAGTTTAAAGCTGACCAATCACCTTAAAAATAATTAATAATTATTGTTTTAAATCTTTTCCACATCTGTATCATGATATTGATAAATACATTTGGCATTAAACAAACAAACAAAAAAAATCTCTTGAACCAAAACAAGTTATTTAGGAAGAAACTCCTAAAAACAACCGAATATCATATCAGGTGTTTTAGTATTTATTGTGTCCACTCTTTACCTTCATTACAGCTTCCATTCTTTTCTTCTGTACACTAAAACGCATTAGATAGAGAGAAAGCCAAACAGTGCAGGGCTACTTTTAACCTCAGACATGTTAAGGATTAGATACTGTAGGCAGATCTTCATAGACACCCTCATTTTTCAGATTTACAAAACAAAGTCCAATCCAATCGTCTGTATTACAATCCAGTGCGGCTCTTTTTAGTGATGCTCGTGTACAGCAGCTTTTTATTTTCTGTCTGTTTTCTGTGCCTGTTTCCATCAACACTGGGTGATTTTATGGGTTCTTCCTTCATGCTTTGTTAAACACTCTGCGAGGGAGAGGTTTGTCTGTTTAAACGGCATTTTAAGCTGCATTTGGAAACGATTTAATGGTGCCTGCTATATAAAGTTATTCATAAATCTCTCTTCACCAATTCATCTGGCCCAGAGAGAAAAGTATTGATCCATGAAGTTAATATCTACCCCCTGCTTCTCTCTCGCTCTCTCTCTCTCTCTCTCTCTCTCTCTCTCTCTCTCTCTCTCTCTCTCTCTCTCTCTCTCTCTCTCTCTCTCTCTCTCTCTCTCTCTCTCTCTCTCTCTCTCTCTCTCTCTCTCTCTCGCTCTCTCTCTCTCTCTCTCTCTCTCACACACACACTCTGTCCCTCCCTTTCTCTCTCTGTGAGTCAGCATATCTATGAGTGTTTGGTCTTTCTCTTTATGTTCTGTCCAAACACAGCACTTGGTGTGTTGGTGTCACGTTGCTCCTGAATCGTGTAATGGTAAAGCACAACAGGTGCTGATGATGTCATTTCCTTTTGGAGCTCATGTTTGACTTTCCCTTTCTTAGTCACACTCTCTCTCTCTCTCTCTCTCTCTCTCTCTCTCTCTCTCTCTCTCTCTCTCTCTCTCTCTCTCTCTCTCTCCACCCTAGGTGTCTCTCTCACCCACCACACATGCTATTAATGGCAAAACACAGGGAGTAACAGTACGATAAAAGACAGACCATGCATCGTAATCGGTGGTGTAGAGGTGAAATGGATGTTAAACAGAGATCCGTAGCTGTTTTAAAGCGGCATGATTTTAAAAACATTAAAAAATATATATATAAAAAATATATGGCATCAATGGGAAACCCTCACCGTGTTCTAGATCTTCACTCTTAATAAAGAAAATATACTTACACTTGACTTTATTAAATAAAGTTGAGTTTAAGTATAATTCCCAAGTATACTTTATGTAGTAGGTGTATTAATAGTTTAGTGTGGTATAGTATAATATCAATGTACTAGTAATATACTTGTAAGTGTACTGTTTACCATACTGTGAAGTAAACCACAAGTAAAATTTATATTTATTTATAGGCCTGACTTCATGTCTCTAAACTGCGGGAGGAAACCCACAAAGGCACGAGGAGATCAAACTCACCAGGAATCAAACCCAGTCCCTTATTGCTATGAGGTGACAATGTGCCAGATTACGAACAAGCATAGGCTGAAGTTACTTTAACTTTTCTGTATACATGTAAGTATGAGCCAAGTATACTTCAGTATAATTTTCTCTGATAAGTACATAAAAGTATACTGAAAGCATACTCACTTATTCTTAGTTTAGTTTTATTCTTAGTTATGCTAATAGCACGCTTCAATAAACTCCTGCATTTCGTTGCCATGTACTTATACTGAGTAATGACAATAAAGTTGAATCTATCTATCTATCTATCTTCTCTTTTGTAAGGGCAGAGAGGCCCTGATCATTTCTCTAAAATGACATTTTTTTGTTGATTTTTATGTTAGAGAATCATCACACTTGTTGCTTTTAAACTCTACAAGCTATACAGTGAATGATACTGTATTCACTGTCACCTTACTATACTCATAAGTACTTAAATCCTGTGTACATACTGTACTGTTTCTCTATATTGTCTTAAATTATTAGTAAAGTGTTTATTCTTTTACATAAATGGCTGCACTGTAACAACTGCAATTTCCCTCTGGGATCAATAAAGGAAGCTGAATCTGAATCTGAATCTGAAGTCTCCCATTAGTTAGGACTTCAGGAGCTGGACCGAAGGACTAATATGTAAGATTAACCATTGCAAAGATTAGGAGCTGGCAGTAGAATCAACCAATCAAATTTAGGTTCACAATGGGACCAATTTAATGTGGAAAAAGTCACTTTCTAGATAATGACTGTCACTGACTGTCTACAGGGACTGTCAGTAGTCTACAGGGAAAAGAATTGCTCTGTCATCCAACACAGTTTCACTGTGACTTGAAGAACAGGAGGCTGTGGGTTTCCTTCCCCAGTCCAAAGACATGCAGTCAGTCCAACTGGACATGCTAAAGTGTGTGTGTGTATATATATCTGTCTGTCTGTCTGCCCTACGATGGACTGATGGACTGTCCAAGCTGCCTTCTACCCAATGGACTGCTGGGATAGGCTTCAACACCCCCATGGCCCAGGAAAATAAATGGCTTAGAATATGAATTGATCAAAATATAGTCAATTAATAGATTAAATTGACTGTTTCCATTTAAAAGTCATGTGAGCAGTTCTTAAAATAAAGTGGAATTACCGAGACATAATTTAACCGAGGCCTTAAATATCGTTTATTAAGTGGACATGATTCTTAAGTCAAGACAGTTTCCTCCATTTTGCCCCCTAATGCTATTGTCTATATTACATTTATGATGGTATCGCATCTCAGCGTGTTCTACAGAAAAACCACAAACAAAACAGAGGCAGTTTTACAATGATGAATGTAAAAGTACAGTGAAATTCAGAAATGTAAATATGTTGCGTCAACACAACTGTTATCTTTCAATTTATTAACTTCACCAATAACTGTGCTGATCTCATTTTACGTTCAATTAATATGGAAATTATATACGCTTGAATCCAGTAAATTCAGCGCTGTGCTCTGTTCAGTGTGCTGTAGTGCAGTAAGTCACCACAGACATGCACATTAACACCAGCCTCACGCTCATCCTAAATAATGCTGCCATTTGTGGACTCCTTCCTCCTTTAAGTTCTCTCCTCCTCCTACATTTCATTCCCCAGTGTGGTGTTGACCCTCTAGCAGGTCAGGGAGAAAACCCAGCCATTCTGAAGTGGGATTTCCATGTCATTGAGAGAAGAGACATAAAGAGCAAAGAAAAGCATTTGCTGAATATTCCTGCTGGTTTTTCTGTAATTAGAAACATAGGAGAACGAAAAAAGCTCTTAGAGAAGCATGACTACAGAAAATGCTTTTGTAAAGTTGGCCTAAAGGTATGTTGGCATCATTGGGGAACACTCAGGACCTTCTAGACCTTCAGAGAAGGCCTGAGGGTTCCCCACTGATGAAAATACATGTCCTGTATTTAAACTCCGCGAGCACTGTAGATTGATTTTCACTGCTTCATTTTTGGTTGGAAAAAAGGTTCAAAATCCAAAGGGAAAATGGTCCAATCAGATTTTCTTATGCTGATACAACCAAGCAAGCTCTCTCATTGGTTAGGACTTCAGGAGCTGAACAGAAGACCTAACACATCAGATTTACCACTGACATTATTAGGAGCTGATAGTGGCATCAACAAATCACGAGACTTAGATTTACAATCGGACCAATTTTATGAAAAGAATGCCACTCTAGGCCTTCTGGAAGTTCTAGATACATCACCGACTGTGAAGATGTTGTTCAGTTGTCACAAAAAGAAAACAGCAGCAGCTCTTTTTGCGCTTTAACTAACTGGACCAAAAATTATAAATGTGAATTACTATTAGTTTAACTAACATACTGCCCATATTTTTGGCCTGAGCTGTAGACCTAGCTTTAACAGTGGCAGTTTCCAACAGGCTTTATTGTTATAATTAGTTGAAAAATTTCATGCTTCATCAAATTTTGAGGAGTGATTGTTTAAATATTCTATGCTCAGTTGTAGTGTGTAATGGATAACTACACTACCTGTCTAAAAGTATTTGGACTACAGCAAAGGAGGAACACACTCCCTATTAGCACCCTATTAGGAGGGGCAGGGGCGACAAAAGGGGTAGGTGGGGGGTGGGGGTATAGGGGGCTGAGTGAGTTGTTTTCTTGTCAGATTATCTGTATCAGAATGATCACATGCTGATTCGGGCCTACTGGCACAGCTGGAGAAACATAAGGTTGAGAGAGAGAGAGAGAGAGAGAAAATAGAGAGAAGAGATGGGAGGATATGTGAAAGGAAGAGACAGAGAGATATAGACAAAAAAGAAAGAGTAAGAGGTAAGAGAATGAGGGAGAGAAAGAGAGTAAGAAAGAGAAAGTGGAAAGGAAAAGAAGAAGGAGTGGTGGAGGGGCAGTTGACTCACAAACTCACAAGGACTGATCTGAAAGCCCCCCTCACACACATTACACACACACACACACACACACACACACACACACACACACACACACACACACACACACACACACACACACACACCACTTTGATGCTCTACTTGCACTATCTGGATCATTGCTGCTAATACTGTGTTTACAATATCTCTGCACCTTATTCTCACTGACCCATGTCCAGAAATGAGTGCTGTGTCGGTGCTGCACTGTCCTGTCTGTTCACTGTGTCTAATTTCTGTTTAATTTATCGTATTTATCGTTTCTAGCTTAATTTTTTGTCTGTACGTTCACACTTTGTACTCTTTGTTCCTTGTCACTGTGTGATGTTCCTGGAGGAACTTAGTTTAACTCCACTCTACACTTGTACATAGATGGAATGACAATAAAAGCCTCTTGACTTGAGTGAGAGAGCATGAGAAACAGAACAAGAGAGAATGAAAGTGAAAGCAGAAGTAAAAAATCAGAGAGAGAGAGAGAGAGAGAGGGAGAGAGAGGGAGAGAGAGAGAGTATAAGGAGATGTCAGATGGTTGGACAGAGAAAAAGGGACCAAAAGATGAAGTGGAAGAGGAGAGGTAGACAGAGAAAAAAGATAGAGACAAGAGATAATTAGAAAAAGTGAAAAAGAAGAGGAGAGAGAGTGAAAGAAGGAGAGAGAGCAGAAGAGTAGAGAGTGTGAGCGAGAACGTGGAATGGAAGACAGGCAAAAAAAAAAGAGAATGCAAGAAACTGGAAAAGAGAGAAAATGAAAGAAGAAGAAAGAGCTGATGAGGAGAGAGAGCGAGAGAGAGAGAGAGCATGAGGCATAGAGAAAAGAGAGTGGAAGAGGGAAGAGAGCGAGCGAAAGTCCTACGGCGTCTAAAAGCCTGGTATCTCCGGCTGTTCCTCTACGGAGCTGAGAGTGTGTTCACAGTTCAGACTGTTTGTTTTGTGTCTATCTGTAATTCCATAAATATCCCAAATTTGCTTTTCATGTAGAAAACATCTCCATCCACTGTTAAGTGTGTGTGGGGGTTTGACATCTGCACATAAATGCTTTTTGGCAGGGAGGTGAGACTAAAATAGCTGGTGAGCCGTTTGGCGGAGATTGTAATGAAAGGAATGAGTTGGTCATCACAATTCATTATAAGTAAATAATAAAGTTAAATCTCTTTATATGAACTCATTTTAAAAGTTAAGAATGTTGCTGTCCTGTAGGCCCATTTTGGACTTATTCTCTGAACTTATTCTTCAGTTATTCTCTGAACAGTGACCATAGCCCATGTGTCAGACGCAAGTCAGGCCAGTGACGCAGTCCTATTCAGCCCGTGAAATTATTTAAAATCTCTAGTATTATTAGCCCATTTCAGACTGAGATGCACTACAGTTCCCAGCATGCACTGCACCATAGTGTGCGTTCTGACCTCCAACAACAATCACTGGACCAGCGGTTACCCGAAAATAAATGATGCCTGCTGTCTAGTTCAACCAAACAGGCAATTTTTAAAAACTACCCAAACAATTTATTTTTATTTAGAATTATTTTGGAATAAGTATTTAATAATTATTTTGCTTTTTCAATTTTCGCAGGTCATGGCAAAATTAAATGAAATTAAAATGAAATAAAAGCACAGCTGGACCACAACTGGACCACTGATTTGGTGAAATGTTTCAATATGGCCCTTTTAGTGGTTTGAGTTTGTCTATTTATGAGGGATCCAGGGGCTCTGCTATGCTATATATGAGGCGGTCTAGCGGATCTGCTACGCTATATATGAGGGGGGTCCAGTGGCTCTGCTATGCTGTATATGAGGGGGTCTAGCGGATCTGCTACGCTGTATATGAGGGGGTCCAGGGGCTCTGCTATGCTATATACGAGGGAGTCCAGCAGCTCTGCTATGCTTTATATGAGGGGGTCCAGGGCCCTGCTATGCTATAAATGAAGGAGTCCAGGGGCTTTGCTAAGCTATTTATGAGGGATCCAGAGGCTCTGCTATGCTGCATATGAGGGAGTCCAGGGGCTCTGCTATGCTATATATGAGGGGGTCTAGCGGATCTGCTATGCTATATATGAGGGGGTCCAGGGGCTCTGCTATGCTGCATATGAGGGAGTCCAGGGGCTCTGCTATGTTCTGTATGAGGGGGTCTAGCGGATCTGCTATGCTATATATGAGGGGGTCCAGGGGCTCTGCTATGCTATATATGACGGGGTCCAGCAGCTCTGCTATGCTATATATGAGGGGTCCAGCAGCTCTGCTACACTATATATGAGGGGGTCCAGTGGCTCTGCTATGCTATATATGAGGGGGTCCAGCAGCTCTGCTATGCTATATATGAGGGTGTCCAGCGGCTCTGCTATGCTGCTATGAGGGGGTCCAGCGGCTCTGTTATGCTATATATGAGGGGTCCAGCGTCTCTGCTCTGTTATATATAGCATAGCAGAGCCACTGGACCCCCTCAAGCCCTCAGGCTTATACTGTCCCCTTGGTGTTTGCCACACATGCACTCTCCCACTTGTGGAGCTGGAGTGATGTTTGTGATCCAGAACTAATCATCCATCATCAGTACCTGACCTCACTAACGTCTTGTGCCTGAATGCAGTCAAGTCCTCACGGCAATGTTCTAACATCTAGTGTAAAGCCTTTCTAGAAGATGAGGCTGAAAGTGCGACAAAGGAGGAACAAACTCCCTATTAATATCCTTCATTTCAGAGGATACTTTAGAAGAGGAGGAGTCTCCCGACTTCTGGGTATAGAGTGCATGAGTGACCCCTGACCAGGTACTAAAGCAACTTTATGTATGTATGTGCTAAAGCTGCAGTTTGGGGTCGAACAGAGAAAAGCAAAAGCTTGTTAAGTCATCAGTTCTGTGTGAAATGGGCAGCAGGTCCTGGAGGAGACGAGCAGGGATCAGTGCAGTGGAGCAAGAGAGAGAGAGAGAGAGAGAGAATACATTAAATAGACATCATCTCTCAGTGGGACTGGGTATGTGTGTGGGTGTGGGTGTATGTGTGTATGTGCGTGCGTGTGTGTGTGTAGGGGTCACGGGGACCTCTCGCAGTGTCAGAGTGTTTTTCCATCATCAGTGACACTGAGCAAGCCAAGCAGAAATACCTGTAGCCTGAAAACCCATCACATTCACACACAGAGGCAAGCCCACCCAGCTCAGTGTGCATCTGTGGCCTGTATGAGTGGATTATGACGGAATCTGCAGCTGCAGCTCTGTGTAACTTCAGTTATCGCATTATTGTCCATATCTGAGCTTCTAAATATCCATTCTGGCTCTACAGCTCTGGTATTCTCAATCAGTTCATTCCAGAGTTCTCCCGTTCAGCACAGGACACTATGTCAGTTCATTCGAGGATATGCAGTCAGTTCAATGAGTATGTTTACATGCACTTAATAATCCAATAACTGCAGAAAATCAGATTTTGTCAATAATCCGATCAACCTGTTTGGGTAATCAGATAATGGGGAAACTCCGGGTCTACGTGAGTCAGTCTATAACCTGATTTCAGCATTGCGACCGGCCTATAAACTCAGAGAAGTGGACATGATGTAAACGTAATGTGAAATTCAAACTTCATATTGTGGCTTTTTTAAAAACATTCAGTCACTTTACCTAAAAAAAAAAAGAACGTATCTAGAACCCATGTGTCAAACAAAAGGCCCGCTACACAATCCTGTCCTGCCCGAAAAAAGTATTACAATTTTTTATTAATATTAGCCCATTTTACAATGCGCAGCACTACAGTCCCCAGCATACACAATCAATGGGACAGCAGTTACATCTCAGTTCCACACGGGTCTACTCCAGTCATATCACTGAACACACTAGCTGTGTTTAAGCTGCAGTTCAGCCAATATACTATATTATATACATTACATGCCTACATTATATACAGTATACACAATGTTTCAGTGGCTTAGAAATTGAATCCAAGTATGAATTAACTTGCAGCAAAGAAAGGATGGCAGGTGTCTAGTTCAAGCAAATAGGTAGATTTAAAAGACTGAGCTCCTGGGGACATTTAAATTTAGAATATTTCAAGTTTTTATGTAAAGTTTTATGTAAAGTTTTATGTTACGTTTTACTGTTCCATTTTTTGAATAAGCAATGGTCAGCTCAGGCGATAGCAACACAGGTGTTCTCTGGCCCACGGATTTGTTGAATTTTTTAATGTGGCCCTTTTAGTGGTTGAGTTTGACACCCTTGATCTAGAAAATGAAGTATATTTATGTCCTTCATTTCATCAAGCATTTAGTCAGTCAGTTTTTGCACATGCACAAGCTGAGAAATCCGAAAGAAATCAGAGTAAGGGCATCCATGCGCTGAGAACACTGATTACTGAACTAACCCTAGATTTCTAGACCTTACTTCAATCTAAGACATCAGAGTATGCTGTTTACATGTCCATGTGAACAATCCGACAACTGCAGAAATCAAATTATGATTGCATTTTTGGGTGCATGTAAATGCGCTCATTGCAGAATTCCTCATCAGTTTATTAAAATATCAATTATTTCTAGAACATTCCATCAGTTTATTAATACATTTAAATCAGTTTATTCTAGAATTCTCATTCAACTTGTTGCTTCTTGTGATGGCTTTTACATCATGGCTCCATTGAAAACAATGGAATATTCAATTTGCTGTGGTCCATGTGCATTAATCAGTTCATCATAGAATACACAAACATTTCACGCTAGGATGCTCAATCAGTTCATTCTAGAATAGTCAGTCAGCTCATTATAGAATAGCGGATCAGTTCATTCTAGAATAGTCAGTCATCTCAGTATAGTATAGCGGATCAGTTCATTCTAGAATAGTGAGTCAGCTCATTATAGAATAGCGGATCAGCTCATTCTAGAATAGTCAGTCAGCTCATTATAGAATAGCGGATCAGTACATTCTAGAATAGTCAGTCATCTCATTATAGTATAGCGGATCAGTTCATTCTAGAATAGTGAGTCAGCTCATTATAGAATAGCGGATCAGCTCATTCTAGAATAGTCAGTCAGCTCATTATAGAATAGTGGATCAGTTAATTCTAGAATAGTCAGTCAGCTCATTATAGAATAGCGGATCAGCTCATTCTAGAATAGTCAGTCAGCTCATTATAGAATAGTGGATCAGTTCATTCTAGAATAGTGAGTCAGCTCATTATAGAATAGTGAGTCAGCTCATTCTAGAATAGTGAGTCAGCTCATTATAGAATAGTGAGTCAGCTCATTATAGAATAGCGGATCAGTTCATTCTAGAATAGTCAGTCAGCTCATTATAGAATAGCGGATCAGCTCATTCTAGAATAGTCAGTCAGCTCATTATAGAATAGTGGATCAGTTCATTCTAGAATAGTCAGTCAGCTCATTATAGAATAGTGGATCAGCTCATTCTAGAATAGTGAGTCAGCTCATTATAGAATAGCGGATCAGTTCATTCTAGAATAGTCAGTCAGCTCATTATAGAATAGCGGATCAGCTCATTCTAGAATAGTCAGTCAGCTCATTATAGAATAGTGGATCAGTTCATTCTAGAATAGTCAGTCAGCTCATTACAGAATAGCGGATCAGCTCATTATAGAATAGCGGATCAGTTCATTCTAGAATGTACAGCTCATTCATTCAGGTCAAGTAAAAAGTCAGAATCTTACATTAACTATCTTATAGATATTTGGTTCTCAATGAAATCATTCTAGATTACTCAGTCAGGTAATTCAAACAAACCTATTTGTTCTCTGAGATCTAAAAACTGTTCTGAGAGTTGCTGTGTTTGGTTGATTGGGTCTTCAAGGAGTTAGAGGTTGGACAGTTTATAACCCTGAATGATTATCAGTGTGTTGGAGCTCCTCGGTCATCTGCTGCAGCAGATATGCAGAATTTTACTTCATCAGCATATACAACAGAGTCATCTGTGTGTGTGTGTGTGTGTGTGTGTGTGAGGGAGGGAGGGAGAGACGACTGAAGTGACTTTAATGTGAAACCGGTCATTGATATGTATGAGTTTTCGACTTATGAATGTAATCTCTCGAGGCAGATTGACTTTAACAGAGCTTATGGCTATACATGCAGAAAAAATGGACTGCCATCTAAAGCCTGTGTGTGTGTGTGTGTGTGTGCGCGTGTGTGTGTGTGTGTGCGCGTGTGTGTGTGTGCGTGCGTGTGTGTGTGTGTAAAATGCTTCTTTTCACCCCAAAACTGCAGCTTTTATTAGAAAAAGTAAAAGAGACCAAATATTTCAGTTGCTAAGGTCAAGCTTAGGGTTCGGTCAGATGGAGCAGAAACACTCAAAGAACACTTTGCACGATTAAAGGGTAATGATAATGACAATGAATGCTCTGTGGAAGATTCTATATAGAACCTTTTTTTGAAAAGTGTTCTGTTTAGCACCCAAAAGGGTTGACATTTGAATAATAGAAGAACCCTTTTGGGCGCTAAATAGAACTATTTTCAAAAGGTTCCACATAGAAACATCTACAGTTCATTTTCCACCAATCATGCAATGAACCATTTAATCATGCAAAGCGTTCTTTGAGTGTTCAGGGTTCTGTATAGAGCGATTTTCTTGAGAACCATTTAGGTTACAGCGAAGCTAGAGGAAAGAAATATGAATTTATTTTTGTTTTTTTATTATTTAATTTGTTGCTTATGACATGAATTCATGTATAGTTTACCTGGTAGCAGTTTTGCAGTGACTCAAACAGACTGAAACCTATTTAGACTACGACTTGTACTCACAGACAGGGACATATCTAGAACTTCTAGAAGAGCTAAAGTGATATTTTTTTCTCACCCATCACAAATCAAAACATGATGAGTGGATTCCACTGTCAGTCCCTACTTGTGTCTGTGGTTAATCTGAAAAAATTAGGCCTTCAGTTCTGCTTCTGAGGTCCTAACCAGCAGGAGAGCTAGCTTGGCTGTGTCTACCTAGAAACCACAGAGAGAAAATTCTTGATTGGACAATTTTTTTTTGTTGAGCCTTTAAATTTTATACTTCCCACGAAATCTTAACAACAAAATAAAAGTATTTCTACAATACTTGAAAAGTTTTAAAAGCACATGAAAAATAATTGAATGAAAATGAACAAAAAATTACAGCCATTTCTTTATTTCACAGAAATCATTAGACCTTCTCTGAAGGTTTACATGGCCTTAAGGGTTCCCTGCTGATTTTACACCCAGACACACTAATGCACACTAGTGGGAGTGATCTGCTCACCACCTTCTTGTTTACATCACACCGTTCTGCCATGTCACTTTTAGCCCAGGATGCTGCTCTGCCTAGGAACAGATTACACAATCCCTGGCAACTGCCGTCCTCTAAATCTGGACTTTGGCCCCAGTTTGGCCTGAGTTTCAACCTTTCTGCTAGATTCAATAGATCTAAACCCGACCCCACTTAAGTTCTTGAACTTTCTGGCTGTGTTTGAAGTGGCTCGCTTATTTACTCAGTTACTGTGTATAACAGTACGTGGGGAAGCAGAGTGTGAAACAATAGGAGGCCATTCAGTTTCATTATTCTGTCCTTGTAACTTAGCAACCAGCAAAGCTGTTGCGTAAATTTGTCCCTGGTAGGATCACGGTGGCCATGCTGGTGTAATCCCAGCTCATCAGTGTAGATTTATTTTTGTGTCTAATTGTTTAACTATTATTACTCTATTCAACTAAATGTTACTTATATATTGCTATATATTATCCATAGAAATGTGAGTGCAGTCCCCCACTGACAGTAACCAAGGGAGACATAGTCAGGAAAAACTCCCTCAGAGCTTGAGGAAGAACCACTGAGAGGAACCAAGACTCAAAAAGAGAAACTCTCTGAGAACATGGGAAAGAACCACTGAAAGGAACCAAGACTCAAAAAGAGAAACTCTTTAAGAACATGAAGAAGAACCATTGAGAGGAACCAAGACTCAAAAGGAGAAACTCTCTGAGAACATGGGAAAGAACCACTGAGAGGAACCAAGACTCAAAAAGAGAAACTCTCTAAGAACATGAAGAAGAACCACTGAGAGGAACCAAGACTCAAAAAGAGAAACTCTATAAGAAAATGGGAAAGAACCACTTAGAGGAACCGAGACTCAACAGGAGAAACTCTCTGAGAACATGGGAAACATGCCTTCATAGACTGCATCCAAAAGCCCCTGAAATGGGACACATTGAATGGGCTTAATGCACAAGAAAGTTGCTTTGAAGAAGAAAGAAAACTGAGCTTTTTACCTCAGGAGAGGCTTGAATTGGTTCTCACCCTCCCCTTTAATTTGTCCCTCGTTGCTCACTAGCAGCTCAATACACAGTCACAACATTTCACACACAACGAGCCAACAAAGTCCTAATTAACCTGTTAACAGAGTTATGGGGATATTATATATATATATATATATATATATATATATATATATATATATATATATTTAATGTGATTAAAGCAAAATGTCAAATTGATGGCCTGCAGAAAGTGGAAATGAGTGCAATGTAAACAGATCATTTATTTCTATGGAAAACACTGATTGAATCCTAGTATTGTGATATATTTGGTGAAAAGTAGTATCAGTGGTGGAACGGCCAATAGAGGACCTGCATTTGTGCATTTACACTGTAAATCCCAAAACCCTGAAAATATCACTGTCAATGTTTTTTTTCCCCATGCATAGTTCTGAAGCATCAGTTCATATTGCACTCATAACATTTTCAGTTGCAAATATCTTGTAAAAGTCTGTAGATGATCCAGCTCTGATGTACCTCGAGAAAGATGCGTCTTGCTAAACCGGGTATGCTGTACAACTGAATGTGTTAAAAGGCTTTCAAACCACATTTTACAGCCATTTAGCTTCTGATAACATCGTAGAGTCTGAAAATTGAGTTGAGTTGTAAATGGACCGTTAATAAGGCGACGCTTCTAAATTGATTTGATTGTACAAACTGGAACATAAAGACTGTTCCAGACACTTCTGCCAATATCCTGTTCATGTGAGACTGTGGTAAGTGCACAGCTTCCTGCTTCAGATCCAGCCTCTCTTTGCTGTAGAACACAAAGAGCAAAGGGCAAGTGATAATTACTTCAAATAAGTCAGAGTGATTTCACTCCGCTGTGCAGGGCCGCCTGATGGGCAGTGGATAAAGTACCGGCTCATCTTTTCAGGCCTGTTTAGCAGGTCCATTGTGGCGTAATTCAATGAGGACACTCGGACAACTTTCTGCTCTATTCAAAAAATTTCATGCTCATTATTCCTCCTTTCACTTTTATCTAATTCAATTGGGCTTTCATTAATTTCAGTCTGATTACAGTGAAGAGAGCCTGGGGCTTTTGAGTCACTTTGGAGAGAGAGAGAGAGGGAGAGAGAGAGAGAGAGAGAGAGAGAGAGAGAGAGAGAGAGAGAGAGAGAATAATAAGAAAAAAAGAAAGAAAGACAGAAAGGAGACAAGATGCTGAGTGAGGGAAAGAAAGAAAGAAAGAAAGAAAGAAAGAAAGAAAGAAAGAAAGAAAGAAAGGAAGGAAACAAGATGCTGAGTGAGGGAAAGAAAGAAAGAAAGAAAGAAAGAAAAGAGACAAGTTGCTGAAAGAAAGAAAGAAAGAAAGAAAGGAGACAAGATGCTGAGTGAGGGAGAGAAAGAAAGAAAGAAAGAAAACAGACAAGATGCTTAGTTAGGGAAAGAAAGAATGGAAAAGAAAAAAGAAAGAAAGGAGACAAGATACTGAGTGAGGGAAAGAAAGAAAGAAAGAAAGAAAGAAAGAAAGAAAGGAAGGAGACATGATGCTGAGAGAGGGAAAGAAAGTTAAAGAAAGAACGTGAGTAAAAAGGGAGAAAACGAAGAAAGAAAGAAAGAAAGAAAGAAAGAAAACAGACAAGATGCTTAGTGAGGGAAAGAAAGAATGGAAAAGAAAAAAGAAAGAAAGGAGACAAGATGCTGAGTGAGGGAAAGAAAGAAAGAAAGAAAGAAAGAAAGAAAGAAAGAAAGTTAAAGAAAGAACATGAGTAAAAAGGGAGAAAACGAAGAAAGAAAGAAAGAAAACAGACAAGATGCTTAGTGAGGGAAAGAAAGAATGGAAAAGAAAAAAGAAAGAAGGAGACAAGATGCTGAGTGAGGGAAAGAAAGAAAGAAAGAAAGAAAGAAAGAAAGAAAGAAAGAAAGAAAGGAGACAAGATGCTGAGTGAGGGAGAGAAAGAAAGAAAGAAAGAAAGAAAGAAAGAAAGGAGACAAGATGCTGAGTGAGGGAAAGAAAGAAAGAAGACATGATGCTGAGAGAGGGAAAGAAAGAATGGAAAAGAAAGAAACAAGAAAGAAAGGAGACAAGATGCTGAGTGAGGGAAAGAAAGAAAGAAAAGAGACAAGATGCTGAGTGAGGGAAAGAAAGAAGAAAGAAGACATGATGCTGAGAGAGGGAAAGAAAGTTAAAGAAAGAATGTGAGGAAAAAGGGAGAAAATGAGAAAGACAAAGAAAGAGAAGAAGAAATATGTGTGTTTGTACAAGGGGAAAATTACAGTAGGTAAGAGAAGAAAGAGTAGGTACAGAGGGAGAGAAGAGAGGTGTGTGAAAGAGGATGGGAAGAAGAATGAATAGAGAGAGAGAGAGAGAGAGAGAGAGAGAGAGAGAGAGAGACTGAGCAGATCTGGGCTCTGTGTCTGGTGTAATCATTAGCCTGTAGCTGCTGTTGTATCAGTGCAGAGTGAGGACAGAATACAGTATGACAGATCAGGATGGTGTAAACTGCACTGTGGATGTATCACAACTCAGTTCAATGTCCACTCAGTCTCACTGAACCTGCTATGCTGTTTGAATACTTTAACACATTGTTTGTAAGCGTGAGTGATGAGCGAGTACCAGTGGACAAATTATCCCCAGGCCTGTATGTAGAGCTTGTAGACCATCCGCCCCTTAATCCGAAACAACAATCATAAGATAGCGAGACCCGGTGTAATAGCTCAAAATCCTCATAGAGCCAAGGGCTTTACCGTATAATACAGTGGTCACCAACCCTGCTCCTGGACATCTGCTTTCTCGCAGGCTTTATCTCCAACAGTGTTCACCCTCAACCTCACCTGATCCATCTAATCATTGCCATCAGAAGTCCTTGATTAGCTGAATGAGGTGTGTTAGTGAGACATATAGAGTTGGTGACCACTGATATAATCTGTTTGATTGGAGGTCTTTGTGTTATTTATCAGAAGAGGTTTCAGTTTTTAGTACTAAGTAGCCAAAATGCTAATGACGAACTCTTACACCAGTGCAGGCTATTAACACATAAACAGCAGACAATATGAAATACACTATATTGCCAAAAGTGTTCGGTCGTCTGCCTTCTCACAAATACGAATTTAGTGACATCCCATTCTTAATCCATAGGGTTTAATATGATGTTGGCCCATCCTTTGCAGCTATAACAGCTTCAACTCTTCTGGGAAGGCTTTCCACAAGGTTTAGGAGTGTGTTTATGGGAATTTCTGACCGTTCTTCCAGAAGTGCATTTGTGAGGTCAGACACTGATGTTGGGCAAGAAGGCCTGGCACACAGTCTCCACTCTAATTCATCCCAAAGATGCTCTATCAGGTTAAGGTCAGGACTCTGTGCGGACCAGTCAAGTTCTTCCACACCAAACTCTCTCATCCATGTCTTTATGGACCTGCTTTGTGCACTGGTTTGTCATGTTGGAACAGGAAGGGGCCGTCCCCAAACTGTTCCCACAAAGTTGGGAGCATAAAATTGTCCAAAATCTCTTGGTGTAGTGATTGACTCTGCAGAAGGTTGGTGACCTCTGCACACTATGGCCCTGTCATTTTATGTGGCCGACCACTTCGTGGCTGAGTTGCTGTCGTTCCCAATCACTTCCACTTTGTTATTATACCACTGACAGTTGACTGGAATATTTAGTAGCAAGGAAATTTCACGACTGGACTTGTTGCACAGGTGGCATCCGATCACAGTACCATGCTGGAATTCATGAGAGTGATTGGAACACCTGAATTCAGTGATTTCGATGTGTGAGTGAATACTTTTGAAATTATAGGGTCCCTCGAAAGTAGATGAAACAAGAATCACTGAATATAATAATGAAATGCCTTTTAAAAAGTCTGTAGGCCATCATGGTCCCATTGCTGACAGCTATGCAATCAACACTCCTGTTCTGACACTTCCGTCCTGTGGAGATGCAAAACAATAGCAATCAACCAGAAATCTGGATTCACATGAATACAACCAGCACTGCAATGCCATTCACTATAATGAATATGCGTACTCACCACAGGCACATCTGCCCAATAAAGACAACAACAAGGAAATAAAATTAGACAGCTGAGATGTGCAAAGGTGAGGAAAAACAACACAGCAAACTTAAAAACCAAAACCTAAGCATTGTAGAGGGAAGCATATTGTCACAGTGGCAATGAAAAATGTATATGGTCTATTTGTATCTTACCTTTGATGACTTGATGCACTGTAATTAGACTGCTTTGACAGTTTTATGAAGCCTGTGTCAACTTTTGCAGTAAAACAAGATTGCACGTACCAAATTTGCAGAAAACTGATGATGATGATGATGACAACATACTAAGGATGGAATCTCGCTTTTAAACAGCTCTAGCCATTTTTGAACCACAAGCAGAGTTTCAAACTTAGACACAGGCACACAAGCCTTCAGTTCATTATCAGCGAGATAATGGAATGAAGGCTTGTGGCAATGGCAGACACCAGTGCCTGATAAGCAGTGATTGGAGGGTGGAGAAAAGGAAGGCGGGGCTTAGTGGAGAATTATTTGTTCTACCATTATACAATGACAATACTCAGAAATCAAATTTCATTGTCAAGTCAGGTCAAGTCAATTGTTTTAAAATTATTTTATCTTTTGCTTAAATATTAAGTCTGGGTTTACTCAGGCCTACCTGGTTTGCGATTGTAGTAAGTTATTAGTTTGTAACCTGCTGTGATTGGCTTAGCATTCATTATTTTACTTTGTGTTGTGCTGCTGTTAACTGGTTTAATGTCTAAACATGAACTGGAATGTGAAAAGTCCAGGAACATGCTAGACTATGCTTGGTATATCCACTAGGAAAACACAAGGATTTGGATATATTTGCTTAACTTGGAAGACCGGCAGTGTTTCACAATCTCCACTTAATTTAACTGATATTATGTAAACATTCAGTCATTCAGAGTGTTTTGGTGTGAAATGTTCTATTTTAGAGAATCTTGCTGAGTCAGAATTGTTCACGGTGGTGGTGATAGGAACCAGACGTCCACCTGTAAAAGCTCCTTCACAGAAAGTTATTACATGAAATGGTTATGAACACACTTCCTGGTATCTGAGACGTTGTTTCGCCATAGTTTTGAGATATAATTTTGGCCTAAAATGTGTTGTCAGACATTTAACCAGGAGAGTTGCATGCAGGGCATTAATAGATATAAATAGTCCCCAGAGGAAGGTTTTACCACTCTTTTATGATCATTGGCATTGCAAAAAAATGGTCATTTTGGATAGTAAATAAAATGGCTATAATTTTATTGAAGACATCGTGACCCCTGGTTCCTATCACCACCACTGTAAAGCAATCTCAGTCCATTTCACATCAAACCAATCTGAGCTGGTATAATGATTGTAATCATATTTTTCACTTGATAATAATAATGAATGAGCTGTTCTGAGCAGCCATAATGAGTGACCTTTACACTATTGGCATATGACATCAGCAACCCCCATCACCATGTAACAGAGCCTTCCATTAACCCCATTGGCTGTGTAGCCAGAAATAGCTCAGAGAGTCTACGTTTGCACTTAGGCATTAATGCATTTTAGCTTTGGGTGCTGGTTACTTAAAATATATGTAGGGCCCAGTCAACCCATAAGTGTGTGTATATAACATATATATATATATATATATATATATATATATATATATATATATATATATATATATTCACGCAGCCATTAATAGCCATGGAGTCCATGGAGGTGGCAAGGCTATGATGATTTTATCCATCTGTTAGCAAAGAGTGTGACTGAAACACCTGAACTCAATAATTAGGAAGGGTATCTCAATATATATCTGTAAGGGAGAGAACTAGCTTCTTTCTTCTTCTTCTTTCGGCTGCTCCCTTTAGGGGTCACCACAGCGGATCATCTGCCTCTATCTTGCCCTATCCATTGCCTCCTCTACTTTTACACCAACCATCTCCATGTCCACCTTCACTACATCCATAAACCTTCTCTGAGGTCTACCTCTTCTCCTTCTACCCGGCAGCTCCATCTCCAACATTCTTTGCCCAATATATCCACTATTCCTCCTCAACACATGTCCAAACCATCTCAACCTGGCCTCTCTAGCTTTATCTCCAAACTGCTCCACCTTCACTGTCCCTCTGATCTGCTCATTTCTAATCTTGTCCATCCTTGTCACTCCCAACAAAAATCTCAGCATCTTCATCTCCGCCACCTCCAGCTCAGCCTCCTGTCTTTTAGACAGAGCCACAGTCTCCAAACCATACATCATAGAAGGACACACCACTGTCTTGTAAACCTTCCCTTTCACTCAAGATATTTGAAGTCATCCAGCTTTATGACCTCTACTCCTTGCATCTTCACCTTTCCACCTGCCTCCCTCTTATTCACACACATGTATTCCGTCTTGTCTCTACTGACCTTCATTCCTCTCCTTTCCAGTGCAAACCTCTACCTCTCTAGATTCTCTTCCACCTGTTCTCTACTCTCACCACAGATTACAATGTCATCTGCAAACATCATGGTCCATCACCTGCCTGACCTCATCTGTCAACCTTTCCATCACCATCACAAACAAGAAGGGGCTCAAAGCTGATCCCTGATGTAACCCTACCTTCACCTTGAAACCATTTGTCACTCCAACTGCACACCTTACCACTGTCTCACTATCCTCATACATGTCCTGCACCACCCTAACATACTTTTCAGCTACACCTGACTTCCTCATACAGTACCACAGTTCCTCTCTTGGCACCCTATCATATGCCTTCTCTAGATCCACAAAGACACAATGTAGCTCCTTCTGACCTTCTCTGTACTTCTCCACCAACACTCTCAACGCAAAAATTGTATCTGTGGTACTCTTTCTGGACATGAAACCAAACTGCTGCTCACTGATCTGAACCTCTCGCCTTAGCCTTGCTTCAACAACTCTTTCCCATACCTTCATGGTGTGGCTCATCAACTTTATACCTCTGTAGTTACTGCAGCTCTGCACATCACCCTTGTTCTTAAAAATGGGGACCAGTACACTGCTTCTCCACTCATCAGGCATCCTCTCACTCTCCAGGATTTTGTTAAACAACCTGGTTAAAAAGTCCACTGCCTTCTCTCCTAAACATCTCCATACCTCCACAGGTATGTCATCTGGACCAACTGCCTTTCCATTCTTCATCCTTTTTAAAGCTGCCCTCACTTCCACCTTACCAATTCTCTGCACTTCCTGATCCACTATCTCTCCCCCCATTGTCCTCCTCTCTCTCTCGTTTTCCTCATTCATTAGTTCTTCAAAGTACTCCTTCCGTCTACTCAACACTCTCTGTTCACTCACTAGTACATTTCCCTCTCTATCCTTTATCAGCCTAACCTGCTGTACATCCTTTCCAGCTCTATCTCTCTGTTTAGCCAAACGATACAAGTCCTTTACTCCTTCTTTACTGTCCAGCCTCTCATACAGCTCATCATAGGCCTGAGCCTTTGCCTTTGCCACCATTCTTTTCGCTATGCGACTAGCCTCACGGTACTCCTGCCTACTTCCTTCATCTTTCTGGTTATCCCACTTTTTCTTAGCTGCCTTCTTCTTCCGAATACTTTCCTTTTTTCCCTGAACTGCCTGCAACCATCCTCCTCCTTCAGCTTCCACCATCTAATCTTTGGCTCTGTCTTCACTCTCTTCCTCTTCTTTGTTTCTAATCTCATTCTACAGACAACCACACTATGCTGCCTTGCTACACTTTCCCCTGGTACCACTTTGCAATCTCCAATCTCCTTTAGGTGGCATCTCCTGCTAAGGATATAATCCACCTGTGTGCACCTCCCTCCACTCTTGTATGTCACCCTGTGTTCTTCCGTCTTCTGAAAATACGTGTTCACCACAGCCATTTCCATTCTCTTTGCAAAATCTACAACCATCTGACCGTCCGCATTTCTGTCTTTCACACCATACATACCCAGCACCTCTTCATCCCCTCTGTTCCCTTCACCAACATGTCCATTGAAGTCTGCACCAATCACCAATCTCTCCTCTCTAGGGACACCATCTACCACTTCATCCATCTTACTCCAAAATTCCTCTTTCTCCTCTAACTGACAACCAACCTGTGGTGCATATGAACTGACCACATTCAAAATTACACCATCAACCTCCAACTTCAGGCTCATGATCCTGTCTGACACTCTCTTTACATCCAGAAGACTTTTCCCAAGCTGTTCCTTTAGGATTATCCCTACTCCATTTCTCTTCCTCTCTACACCTTGATAGTACAGTTTGAATCCACCTCCAATGTTCCTGGCCTTGCTTCCTTTCCATCTGGTCTCCTGGACACACAGAATATCTACCTTCCTTCTCTCTATCATGTCTGCAAGCTCTCTGCCTTTACCAGTCATTGTACCTATGTTCAGAGTCCCTACTCTAACCTCCACACTCCTGCCTTTCCTTCTCTCTCGCTGCCTTCTAACCCGCCCTCCTCCTCTCCTCTTTGATGGTCTTTGACCTACAGTAGTCCAATTTCCACCGGCACCCTGCTGGTCAACAGCCCCGGAGGCGGTCGTTGTTAACCCGGGCCTCGACTGATCCGGTATGGCAATCATATCTGTGATCCGCATGATAGTTTTGGCACAAGTTTTACGCCGGATGCCCTTCCTGAAGCAACCCTCACCAGAAGTAAACAAAGTACACCCCTAATGGCTGGTTTGTTAGAGAGAGAACTATAAAATGGTATATCACAACATCTTTTAAAAATCAGTTAGAAATCAAATATTCTCAGCCCTAGCAAATTGAGAATCTTAGCTTTTATTATGTCAAAAATGTGTTTTGCACTTAAAATGACTGAACACTGTGTGCTAGTTTCTGCCATCGATTGAGCAGAAGTGAATTAATTTCCTCTGTCATTGATGGCTTTATGCATTTTAAACCTGTCAAACTGCACTGCACTGAATGGTTTAAGCGCTCTGGAACACTCAATCCACCCCAACTGTTCAGCCGGAGTGAGGAGCATGTGTCTGTGAGCTGGGTGAGAACACCCAACTTTCAGTCTCTGCATGAATATTCTGACAGCAATCCGACTTTACTAACGGCCAGAGGAAGCTCTGTGAACTCGGAGAACATCTTCACGGATGCTTCACATGGCATATTTCAGAGAGAATCAGCACAGAATTCGCAAATTTATTAGCCGTAAAAGTGTAGAATGCACTTGAGAATGAAGGAATTCATGAAGAATGGTTGAGAATCACTGAGAACTGAGCCTCAAATCAAATCAAATCACGTTTATTGTCACATCACATTTACAGAGGTGGAAAGTGAGTGAAAATCTTAGGTGCGTAGAATTTAAATAAATAAAAAAAAAATCTAAGAAGAAAAAGAAACATATATAAACTGACTCCGAATATACACATATACACAATATACACTAGTATTGCGCTAGTCCAATGTACAGTTGTACAGTAATAAGTTATGAAATAAAACTATGAAATGTGCTGTTTTCCACATTCTGTATGTGTAGTTAGTCTGAGGTAGATAATAAATGAGATGCAGGTACACAGGATAGAATATGGATATAGAAATCTTCCAGGATTTGTACAGGATATGGATAGAAGACATTTCAGTACACAAAACTTTACCAACAAGACAAACAGGAACGATTTGGATAGCCCATCAGTAAGAACTCTACAGGACTTCAAATTATTAAGAAAGTATGCAGTTGATTTCTAACAGCATTAGATTTTCTATTAGAAATAACACCAAGATTAGGTTTAGGATCAGGGCAAAGGTTAGGTTTAGATTTTGAGGTTGAGGATAGAAACATTAAGGTGAATTTAATAGACATTTAGTTAAATGGCAGTTAAAATCAATGTCTACTGAGCATCTATAGGGCAGAGTTCCAGATCATTCTTTTAATACTCAAATAATATATGACCAAATTGGCTGTAAGAATCTTTGATTTGATTTGTCTAAGGGTCTCGAGCTGGACTGTGTTGTAGCTAATAGAAAACGGGCAAGTTGGACACACTTTAGCTCACTTACACAGCAAAACTATGTCTGATCCTGACGTTGTTGTGCTTCAAACACATGCACAATAAATATCATTGGTACATTTTTACCTTCTGTGTTTTGAGAGAAACTGTGATGTGCACTAGTTTCTAATTAGGTTCAATGGAAGTTTTATAACCTCTAAACCTTATAACAGCCCATTTGTAAGCAGAACAGGAATCTTAAAACTGTAGCGAGAACTACTTCAGAACTCTAGAATGAGTGATTGATGCTTGTAAAATGAACTGATTGAGAATCCTACAATGACAGTATTGAGCATTTTTGCATGACCTAATTGAGAATTCTAGAATTAAATGATTGAGAATTCTAACTATTTCGAGAATTCTGGCATGAATGAGTTGAGAATTTCAAAATTACATGGTTGGAAACTCTAGAATGAACTAATTAAGAATCCCAGAAAAAACTGGTTCTGAATTCCAAAATGACCTGATTAAGAATTCTACAATAAACTGATTGGGAATTCTACTGTTAACTGATTGGGATTTCTAAAAATAAATGATTAAGAATTCTAGAATGAACTGATTGAGAATTCCAGAATTTACTGATTGAGAATTCCAGAATTAACTGATTGAGAATTCCAGGATGACCTGACTGAGAATTCCAGAATGACCTGATAGTTAGTGTGAACTGAGTGCAGATTGGCTGGGTTTGGCTGTGGAGAGCTGGCTCAGTATTGAGGATGTGTGTGGCTGCAGTTCTCCTCTTGCAGAGCTCAGCAGGTGTCCAGCCACTTTCCACCACACCGCACACTGACCTTTCCCTAATGAGGTGTACTCTATAATCTACAGCGCTGAGCAGCCGCGAGACGTTCTGTACACATGCTGCAGCCTCCCTGCTCCTTCAGACTCGGACTGAGTCTAAAATAAAACCTCTCCACTGATATTTATGAACATACAGTGAACTCATGTGAGGCCGTATTCATGAGGTGAGAGTATGAGTGTCCATAAACACTTAACAGGTCAGCATCACTCACTGCATGTTTTAAAACTTTGCTTCTTTAGTTTAGAAGTGGAGCTGTGAGGCTAAAGCTGCTAACAAACATTAAAAGTCAATAGTCACCCAAATAGCCCATTTCATTTTATTTATTTATTTACCAAAATGTCTCTTAACCTGCTTAAACCGCATCCAAGTCTTCATTAAGATCAAACTGATTTAGGGGCAGTCGTGGGCTGGAGGTTAGGGATCTGGCCCTGTGACCACAAGGTTGCCGGTTTGATCCCCAGTGCCGACAGTCCATGACTGATGTGTCCTTGAGCAAGACACCTAACCCCCAACTGCTCCCCGGGCGCCGTGGATTGGGCTGCCAACCGCTCCGGGCAAGTGTGCTCACTGCCCCCTAGTGTGTGTGTTCACTAGTGTGCGTATGTGGTGTTTCACTTCACAGATGGGTTAAATGCGGAGGTGGAATTTCCCCGTTTGTGGGATCAAAAAAGTATCACAAAATCTTAATTTGTTGATGGGGTTTAGGACACAGTATGACGTAATGACTTGAACTCTAGAATGAGTGATCGAGAATTGTAAAATGAACTGAGAATTCCAGAGTAAAATGATTAAAAACTTTACAATAACTAATTAAGAATTCTGAAATGAATGAGAATTCTAGAATGACATTGTCCACTATTTTAGCATGGACTTGTTGCGAATTCTAGAATGATCCTATTAATTATTCTAGCATGACCTCATTGGGAATTGTAGAATGAAACGTTTTAGAACTCTAAAATAACCGCTTGAGAATTTTAGCAGAAAAGGGTTGGGGATTCCAGAGAACTCTGATGGGCAGTTCTGAAGTAAATGATGGAGAATCCTAGAATGAACTGATAGAGAATTCCAGAATGAACTGATTGGGAATTCCAGAATATATGATTAAGAATTCCAGGATGACCTGGGTGAGAATTCTACAAGGAACTGATTGGGGAATTCCATAATGACCTGATTGAGAAGTGTGCAAAAATAACGGGACATGTTATCTTTCTTGTTTGAATGTTTTCCAATATGTTAAAGATAAATAGAAGCTTACAGACAAATGCCCCAGTTATGTGTTCTCTGAAGGAGCTGTTCACTTACTTTCACTTCAATAAATCAATAAAACAAGTCATGTAATCAGGGATGTTGAAGGTCCCTCCCACCTTCAGGATGCATCCTCAAAAAGGGGGTTTTCTAGTGTTTAAACTGGAAAATCATGCTAGTGTGGCACAGCTGTAGGAGTCCAGTGGGCATGTTTACAACGTAAATGAAGGTGGTTACATTTCTCCTATTTACAATAGGAGAAGCATATCTGTAGTGGGTAACACCTCTGCCTTCTACGCTGTAGACTGGGGTTCAATCCCCACCTGGGTAAACACCCTACACTATACCAATAAGAGTCCTTGGGCAAGACTCCTAACACTACCTTGGCCTGCCTGTGTAACAATAATCAAATTGTAAGTCGCTCTGGATAAGAGTGTCAGCCAAATACCATAAATGTAAATGTACAGGCTTTTGTTTGCTTTGTAGGTAAATCATCAAATAATCTTTTTTATGATTTGATTTAATGTTCATGCATGTAGTGCAGGACGTCTGGATGCATTTTGTCATTTATTTCTTTAAAGTGGTAAATAATTGGTATGAATTTGTACTACACTGCACCGTTATAGAGCCATAGGTCTGATTTAGTCCATATGAAAATGCTTCATTGGAGCAAAGGCAGGTTTTGGGTTGGTTGTTATTGATCGTAACACATGAACAGATGTTCGCTCTTTGGTAAATCCTGGCATGTTAACACTTCAGTTAACTACATTTTCCTAAATATCTGATTTTAAAATGGAATGACTGCTGGCGGTAATAAGGTTTCATTTTATTGCAGCCGGTGGGTTTTTAGCAGTGAATTGATCTGCCTGAACGCCTCGTTTCTACGCTTTTCACCATGTTAAAGTCAACTGTTACCCAGAGGCACATAAAAGATCAATGACTGAGCACATTCACTTACATGAGACGGTAATGGTAGTATGTAGGGGAGAGCAGGGCTGGTTGGCACAGTGTTGAATTCTGGGCCAGAAGAATGGGCATAAAAATGACTTCCCTCATGACCAGCAGTCAACACGTCCAGTTTAGCAAGATCTCCAAATGTTCCAGGCTCTTACGATGGGGATCTTAACTTCAGTAGAAATGACAATCAATTATATTTTAATATATGTTTTAAAAGCCAATCATAAGTAAGGCTGGCTTGATGTGTTCTCATATGAGTGGAGTCAGTTGGCATGTTGATTTTGAGGTTAGCTAGCACATGTATCAGCCTGCATTTTTAGGTGTAAATGCTTAAAAAAGTCGGCTCTTCAAGGGTTCTTTAATAAAAAAAAAGTTCTGTTTAGAACCATGAGCTCCATGTATTGCATGCTTAAGGACTTATTTGCATGGTCAGATTGTAGAATGTATTGTGCATTCTTTAAAAAGATGATTCTTTAAGAATCCTTTACTAAAGAAAATGGTTCTATGAAGAACCATGGATGCCTTTGCATGATTAAAGAGTTCCTTGCATCATGAAAGCATTCTTTAGATTCTGTTGTAGATGGTTCTATATAGAACCTTTTTGAAAAGGGTTCCATATAGCACCCAAAAGAGGTCTTCTATTGTTACAAGGTCAAGGCAGCACATTCCCCATCAGTCTGAAGAACGTTTTCAACGGCTTTAAATCCGCAAAGGGTTCTTTGAGTGTTCATGGTTCTTTATAAAATCATCTTCTTTATTAAAGAACGCTTGATGAATGCTTTTAAGACTGTAGATGGTTCTATATAGAAGCTTTTTAAAAATGGTTCTATATAGCACCAAAAAGAACCCTTTTTGGTGCTATATAGAATAATTTTCAAAAAACTTCTATGTAGAACCATACGCAACACATTCTTCATCAAACTGACGAATGATCTCACCAAGGATCAAATCATCATGCAAATGGTTCTTTGAGTGTTCAAGGTTAGGGATAGGGAACCATTCATTTTACTAAATAACCCTTGAAGAGCCATCTGAGCCATTGAGGTGAATTGATGCGTTTATTGAGGTGAATTGATGCATTTATTGAGGTGAACTGATGCGTTTATTGATGTGAATTGATGCGTTTATTGAGGTGAATTGATGCGTTCATTGAGGTGAACTGATGCATTTATTGATGTAAATAGATGCGTTTATTGAGGTGAATTGATGGGTTTATTGAGGTGAATTGATGCGTTTATTGAGGTGAATTGATGCGTTTATTGATGTGAATAGATGCGTTTAATGAAGTAAATAGATACGTTTATTGAGGTGAATTGATGGGTTTATTGAGGTGAATTGATGCATTTATTGATGTAAATAGATGCGTTTATTGAGGTGAATTGATGGGTTTATTGAGGTGAATTGATGCGTTTATTGAGGTGAATTGATGCGTTTATTGAGGTGAATTGATGCGTTTATTGAGGTGAATTGATGGGTTTATTGAGGTGAATTGATGCGTTTATTGAGGTGAACTGATGCATTTATTGATGTAAATAGATGCGTTTATTGAGGTGAATTGATGGGTTTATTGAGGTGAATTGATGCGTTTATTGATGTGAATAGATGCGTTTAATGATGTAAATAGATACGTTTATTGAGGTGAATTGATGGGTTTATTGAGGTGAATTGATGCATTTATTGATGTAAATAGATGCGTTTATTGAGGTGAATTGATGGGTTTATTGAGGTGAATTGATGCGTTTATTGAGGTGAATTGATGCGTTTATTGAGGTGAATTGATGGGTTTATTGAGGTGAATTGATGCGTTTATTGAGGTGAACTGATGCATTTATTGATGTAAATAGATGCGTTTATTGAGGTGAATTGATGGGTTTATTGAGGTGAATTGATGCGTTTATTGAGGTGAATTGATGCGTTTATTGAGGTGAATTGATGCGTTTAATGATGTAAATAGATACGTTTATTGAGGTGAATTGATGGGTTTATTGAGGTGAATTGATGCATTTATTGATGTAAATTGATGCGTTTATTGAGGTGAATTGATGGGTTTATTGAGGTGAATTGATGCGTTCATTGAGGTGAATTGATGCATTTAATGATGTAAATTGATGCGTTTATTGAGGTGAATTGATGTGTTTATTGATGTAAATTGATGCGGTTATTGAGGTGAATTGATGCATTTAATTATGTAAATTGATGCATTTAATGATGTAAATTGATGCGTTTATTGAGGTGAATTGATGCATTTATTGAGGTGAATTGATGCGTTTAATTATGTAAATTGATGCATTTAATGATGTAAATTGATACGTTTATTTAGGTGAATTGATGCGTTTATTGAGGTGAATTGATGTGTTTAATTATGTAAATTGATGCGTTTATTGAAGTGAACTGATGCATTTATTGATGTAAATTGATGCATTTATTGAGGTGAATTGATGCGTTTATTGAGGTGAACTGATGCATTTATTGATGTAAATTGATGCGTTTATTGAGGTGAATTGATGCGTTTATTGATGTGAATTGATGCGTTTATTGAGGTGAATTGATGCATTTATTGATGTAAATTGATGCGTTTATTGAGGTGAATTGATGGGTTTATTGAGGTGAATTGATGCGTTTATTGAGGTGAATTGATGCGTTTATTGAGGTGAATTGATGCGTTTATTGATGGAAATTGATGCGTTTATTGAGGTGAATTGATGCGTTTATTGAGGTGAATTGATGCTTTTAATTATGTAAATTGATACGTTTATTGAGGTGAATTGATGCGTTTATTGAGGTGAATTGATGCGTTTATTGATGTAAATTGATGCATTTAATGATGTAAATATATGCGTTTATTGAGGTGAATTGATGCGTTTATTGATGTAAATTGATTCATTTAATGATGTAAATAGATGCGTTTATTGAGGTGAATTGATGCGTTTATTGATGTAAATTGATGCATTTAATGATGTAAATAGATGTGTTTATTGATGTAAATTGATGCTTTTATTGAGGTGAATTGATGCATTTATTGAGGTGAATTGATGCGTTTATTGAGGTGCATTGATGCGTTTATTGATGTAAATTGATGCATTTAATGATGTAAATAGATGCGTTTATTGAGGTGAATTGATGCGTTTATTGATGTAAATTGATGCATTTAATGATGTAAATAGATGCGTTTATTGATGTAAATTGATGCTTTTATTGAGGTGAATTGATGCATTTATTGAGGTGAATTGATGCGTTTATTGAGGTGAATTGATGCATTTATTGAGGTGAATTGATGCGTTTATTGATGCAAATTGATGATTTATTGATGTAAATTCATGCCTTTATCATTCATTGAGGTGAATTGATGCGTTTATTGATGTTAATGCGTTTATTGACGTGAATTGATGTGTTTATTGATGTAAATTGATGAGGTCATTGAGGTGAATTGATGCATTTATTGAGGTTAATTGATGCGTTTATTGAGATTAATGAATGCATTTATTGATGTAAATTGGTGGGTTTATTAATGTAAATTGATGTATTTATTGAGGTGAATTGATGCGTTTATTGATGTGAATTGATGCATTTATTGATGGAAATTGATGCGTTTATTGAGGTGAATTGATGCCTTTATTGAGGTTAATGCGTTTATTGAGGTGAATTGATGTGTTTATTGATGGAAATTGATGCCTTTATCGTTCATTGACGTAAATTGATGCGTTCATTGATGTAAAATGATGCATTTATGATGTAAATTGATGCGTTTATTGAGGTGAATTGATGCGTTTATTGAGGTGAATTGATGTGTTTATTGATGTAAATTGATGTGTTTATTGAGGTGAATTGATGCGTTTATTGATGGAAATTCATGCGTTTATTGAGGTGAATTGATGTGTTTATTGATGTAAATTGATGAGTTCATTGAGGTGAATTGATGCATTTATTGAGGTTAATTGATGCGTTTATTGAGATTAATGAATGCATTTATTGATGTAAATTGATGCATTTAATGATGTAAATATATGCGTTTATTGAGGTGAATTGATGCGTTTATTGATGTAAATTGATTCATTTAATGATGTAAATAGATGCGTTTATTGAGGTGAATTGATGCGTTTATTGATGTAAATTGATGCATTTAATGATGTAAATAGATGCGTTTATTGAGGTGCATTGATGCGTTTATTGATGTAAATTGATGCATTTAATGATGTAAATAGATGCGTTTATTGAGGTGAATTGATGTGTTTATTGATGTAAATTGATGCGGTTATTGAGGTGAATTGATGCATTTAATTATGTAAATTGATGCATTTAATGATGTAAATTGATGCGTTTATTGAGGTGAATTGATGCATTTATTGATGTAAATTGATGCATTTAATGATGTAAATAGATGCGTTTATTGAGGTGAATTGATGCGTTTATTGATGTAAATTGATGCTTTTATTGAAGTGAATTGATGCATTTATTGAGGTGAATTGATGCGTTTATTGAGGTGAATTGATGCGTTTATTGATGCAAATTGATGATTTATTGATGTAAATTCATGCCTTTATCATTCATTGAGGTAAATTGATGCGTTTATTGATGTTAATGCGTTTATTGACGTGAATTGATGTGTTTATTGATGTAAATTGATGAGTTCATTGAGGTGAATTGATGCATTTATTGAGGTTAATTGATGCGTTTATTGAGATTAATGAATGCATTTATTGATGTAAATTGGTGGGTTTATTAATGAAAATTGATGTATTTATTGAGGTGAATTGATGCGTTTATTGATGTAAATTGATGCGTTTATTGAGGTGAATTGATGCCTTTATTGAGGTTAATGCGTTTATTCAGGTGAATTGATGTGTTTATTGATGTAAATTGATGTGTTTATTGAGGTGAATTGATGCGTTTATTGATGGAAATTGATGCGTTTATTGAGGTGAATTAATGCGTTTATTGAGGTGAATTGATGCTTTTAATTATGTAAATTGATGCGTTTATTGAGGTGAATTAATGCGTTTATTGAGGTGAATTGATGCGTTTATTGATGGAAATTGATGCGTTTATTGAGGTGAATTGATGCTTTTAATTATGTAAATTTATGCGTTCATTGAGGTGAATTGATGCATTTCTTGAGGTTAATTGATGCGTTTATTGAGATTAATGAATGCATTTATTGATGTAAATTGGTGGGTTTATTAATGAAAATTGATGTATTTATTGAGGTGAATTGATGCGTTTATTGATGTAAATTGATGCGTTTATTGAGGTGAATTGATGCGTTTATTGAGGTGAATTGATGCATTTATTGATGTAAATTGATGCGTTTATTGAGGTGAATTAATGCGTTTATTGATGTAAATTGATGTGTTCATTGATGTAAATTGATGTGTTTATTGAGGTGAATTGATGCGTTTATTGATGGAAATTGATGTGTTTATTGAGGTGAATTAATGCGTTTATTGAGGTGAATTGATGCTTTTAATTATGTAAATTGATGCGTTTATTGAGGTGAATTGATGCGTTTATTGATGGAAATCGATGCGTTTATTGAGGTGAATTGATGCTTTTAATTATGTAAATTGATGCGTTTATTGATGTAAATTGATGTATTTAATGATGTAAATAGATACGTTTATTGAGGTGAACTGATGCGTTTATTGATGTAAATAGATGCGTTTATTGAGGTGCATTGATGCGTTTATTGATGTAAATTGATGCATTTAATGATGTAAATAGATGCGTTTATTGATGTAAATTGATGCATTTAATGATGTAAATAGATGCGTTTATTGAGGTGAATTGATGCGTTTAATGATGTAAATTGATGCATTTAATGATGTAAATATATGCGTTTATTGATGTAAATTGATTCCTTTATTGAGGTGAATCGATGCGTTTATTGAGGTTAATGTGTTTATTGAGGTGAATTGATGTGTTTATTGAGGTTAATGCATTTATTGAGGTGAATTGATGTGTTTATTGAGGTTAATGCGTTTATTGAGGTGAATTGATGTGTTTATTGAGGTTAATGCGTTTATTGAGGTGAATTGATGCGTTCATCATTGTAAATTGTTGGATTTATTGATGAAAATTGATGTGTTCATTGAGGTGATTTGATGTGTTCTTTGAGGTGAATTGATGCATTTATTGATGTAAATTGATGTGTTTATTGAGGTGAATTGATGTGTTTATTGATGTAAACTGATATGTTCATTGAGGTGAATTGACGTTGCTTTGTATTTGCTAACTTTCCACACTTGTCCTGCATTTAAGGCACATCAGTGTACCTCCTCCGCCATTTAAAGAGAGTCTGGTAAACAAAACCTTAAGTTCAGCTTTAAATCTGTGTATAACTTTCCTATTTAAGAGCTTTGGCAACTTCTTTTATTAGGTACGGTAAAATCGCACATACTGGCATTTTCTGCACTCTGGAGATGTGCAGGTTAGACAGACCCAGTTAATTAAGTTAACCTTCTTCTCCTAGCATTTTTCTGCAGACAGATTTAAAGCCAGATTCTATTTCTTGCTTCATTCTTTTAAATCTAGAGCTGTTTAACTTTGTGCCGGCCATTTCCACAACATCACAGTACAATGTACAATATAAATCTAATCATGAGTACACAAATTATGGCAAATTACGGCGTTAAAGTGTCTGGTCTTTTTTTTTTTTTTAGCTAAGAAGTTGCTAATGTATACTATATCTATGATATCTGGCAGAGTGCCCACCAACTCCGCTGTCCCCTAAAGAGGTAGATAATGCAATGTTTCCTTCCAGGCCAAGAGTAGACAGTGATAGATTGCGCATGCAACGCCTTTATAGACTTTTTCCTCTTTGTCACCAAATTTCGATCAGCCTAATCCAAAGTGCCGGGTCATAAAGGAACATCTCTGTTTGCTCTCGTGAAGCTCAGAGCAGGATCGATTTCGGCTTTTATGAGTTGAGCAGTGATGTCTGCAGAAATAGGAATGGAGCGGGATTGTGTTCGTTCAGCTCAACCAGCAGGGAAAAAGGGTTTTGATGGGCAGCGCTGTTGCTCTGTAATGTCCTCCAGTCGATTTGTGGCCCATGTTTGCTCAGTTTTCCGATTTTCTAAACCACTGTTTCCTAATTCCCACTGCACACTTACTGTTTCCTTGTCAAAGGCCTGTAAACTCTCAGAAGCTGAGAGTTACTTTCGTTTGGCTGTAGTACACTTCTAAAAAGATTCTTTTTAGAAATCTTTTAGGTTCTTCAAGAGTTCTTTAGTAAAGACAATAGTTCTGGATAGAACCAAGAACCCAATGCATGCTTTGGATGGTTCTTCAGATTGATTACTGTGTTGTATATGGTCTTACACGGCAACAAAGGGGGCTTCTTTTGTTACAAGCTTTGCATTGTAACAATAGAGGAACCCTTATTGCTACTATATAGAACCCTTTTCAAAAACATTCTGTATAGACCCGTATACAGTGCATTCTCCATCAATCTCAAATGATTTCACAATGCAAAGAACCTTTTAGGCATGCAAACGGTTCTTTGCTTATTCATGATTCTACATATTAGCAGTGTCTGTACTAAAAAAACACTGAAGAACCGTCTTTTTAAGAGCGTACTCAAATGTACTTATGTATTTATAGATACATTAATTACCTGGAACATTAGAGCTAAGCCTATGACATTGCTCATTTCTGTCAACATCCCTTTGGGATTCCAGTAGTATATTATTGCTAAGATAACGGCAATACGCATGAACATGTTTTGGCCATTCAGCATTACATGTAAAAGTATGAAGCCTATACTTTATGTTAGCAATTCCGCAGTGACTCTTCAGTAATGAGTCTTATTTTCCATTTCTGTCATCTGAGTGAAATGCATTGATCAGGTTACCACTCATACTTGCAGTGAGTGAAATATCTAGAACTCCAAGAAGGCCTAAAGCTATGTTTTTTTTGGGGCGGGGGGTTTCTTGGTGGCCAGTAAGGGGTAACACAAGGTAGGTCTTTCTAACAAAGTGGTCAGTGAGTTGAAGTATGAGGTAGGTGTTTCTAATAAAGTGGCCATTTAGTGGAACTACAAGGTAAGTGTTTCTAATAAAGTGGCCAGTGAGTGGAAGTACGAGGTAGGTGTTTCCAATAAAGTGGCCAGTGAGTGGAAGTACAAAGTAGGTGTTTCTAATAAAGTGGCCTGAAGTGTAGACTGAAATCTAAACACAAGAAACAGTAAACACTAATCTAAAAACATCACATCTTAAGAGGTTGGTAACATTTTACTGTTTGGTAGAACTCCAGTGGCTCAGTGTTGGTCATATCTGAACATTTACTATTAACATGTTGCATCCAAAACAGCTTTTTCAGCTGCCAGCTGTGGCTTCAATAAGAGCTTGTGCCTTATTCTCCAGGGACTCCTCCTGTGATGGACATCACCTTAATCAGACCTGCAGCAATCAATGCTCCAGCTTACCTCTGACTGGCCAATATAGCTCCTCACCATGGAGACCCTTTGCTCTGTTCCAGTTAAATGACCTGGGGTAGGGTGGAATAACAGCAGTGACTACTTGTGTTGAAGGTTGAAGCGGGGCAGGTTTTGTTATTGAGTGTTAGGCAGAAATAGCGTTTACTTTTGGTCATGTTTTAACAAAGAACACGTGATTACTTAGATGTTTGTGTATTTAACCACTATGATGATGAGCAGACAGTGATTCCAGTCAGCAAACAGTGATTCTGGTGATTAGTTAAAGGGTCATTGGTTATGAATATGTTTTTGAAATGTTTTTAAAATACAGTAACGGTGTTACACAGAGAATAGTCCCCAAAGAAAAACAATGTAATATTAGCGTTTACCATTATTTTACCATCATCAACATCACATATGAAAACTCTGAAGGTCATTTTAGATAGACCTTCTAAATGAAAATAAATGAGCAGGTCTTCTACACTGCACACTTCACTTTAATAATAATTGTTTATTAGCTGAGTTTAATGTATTAGGAAAAAAATAAGCATAAAAAGAAACTGAAAATGTAATAAAAATTCAAATAAAGCATTCAGAGTTTCTTTTTCATCTTTACTTGGAACTCTCAATGCTTCGGGCTGAAAGCTACCACAAATGGCTGTGAGAGAGAGACAGAGTAATGAGTTGAATGATGCTTTGTGACGCTCCCCATGGAAAACTCTACAGCAGGCTAAGCAGAGGTGGGAGTTTCAGGGCACTGATGTGTGTCTGGGTGATTTGGTGGGTGATTATGAGCACATTTACACATATTTCACTTTTTAAAATTTCTTTTATTCCTCTTTCACAAATTTGCACAAATTAATGTGTATTCTTAATGTTCTGCCTGTAAAAAATACTGTGGATATATTCTTGATGCAAGTATCACTGCATCGACACCACGCCAGTCATAATTATTTCATAGCCATCTGATCACAATTTGAGCTAATTGTATTTATTTTTGTTAGCTGCGATTATGTTTCATAGTTGCCAGCTTGAAAAATCATAAGCATGCATTATGAAAGCATAATGTGAATGCAGGTGCACTTCCATCAGTTAGGGGGCAGCAGTGAGTAACATTTGTTTGTTTGATGTTTGTGAATAACGCCTTTAGAGGGCAGTAGTGAGTAACATATTTTTATTAGGTGTTTGGTTTAATGCCTATAGAAGGTGGCAGTGAGTGATGTTTATTTGACCTGCAGCTCTTTCTCAGGCCTCATTGGCTTATTCCTTATATTGGCTTATTGCTTATGTGAATTGATAATCCATGTAAAACATGATAGAAGACACAATTCTCAATAAGTCATTTACATAATGATAATTAATAATCATGGTAAGCCATCATTCTCCATGAAGCTCAAGTGGCTCCCCACTGCACAGTGCAAGAATAAAAATACTGGTTCCTTCTAGTCATTCGGGCTTCAGCCTTGTCCATGCTGGACAGTGCACTGCTTTGGCTGAACAAGCCAGATTTTCAAAACTTAACATGCTGTCTTGGAAGGAGGGAGCCATTGAGATTCAGCCTGCTAGGTATCTTTTAGCATCTTAGCTAGCCAGTCAGCATAGGTTGCAGTTAAGAAAATAAGTTGTCAGCCCATCCGTTTACACAGAACTAGCTTCTTACTTCATACCTCACTACACACAAAATTTCCATTTAGCCAAAACAGAAAATGCAACAAAATATTACACTGAAAAAAATAGTATCTTGTCAAGTAAAATTATACAGTCAATAAATCTAATATTTCTCCACTTGAGATTGTTGTAAGGTCATTTAACTTATGTGTAGACATTTTTACTTGTTTTAAGTCATTTTATAAAGTAAATGTCTCACTATATTGGCAGATAATTTAGATTATTTTAAGAATAGTGAGATGATTTTACTCGATAAACATACTTCTTCTTGCCCTATCCATTGCCTCCTCTACTTTCACACCAACCATCTCCATGTCCACCTTCACTACATCCATAAACCTTCTCTGAGGTCTACCTCTTCTCCTTCTGCCCGGCAGCTCCATCTCCAACATTCTTTGCCCAATATATCCACTGTTCCTCCTCAACACATGTCCAAACCATCTCAACCTGGCCTCTCTGGCTTTATCTCCAAACTGCTCCACCTTCACTGTCCCTCTGATCTGCTCATTTCTAATCTTGTCCAGCCTTGTCACTCCCAATGAAAATCTCAGCATCTTCATCTCCGCCACCTCCAGCTCAGCCTCCTGTCTTTTAGACAGAGCCACAGTCTCCAAGTCATACATGATAGTAGGACGCACTACTGTCTTGTAAACCTTCCCTTTCACTCTTGCTGCTATCCTTCTGTCGCACATCAGCCCTGACACCCGTCTCCACCCACTCCATCCTGCCTGCACCCTCTTCTTCACCTCTTTTCTACACTGTCCATTGCTCTGGATGGTTGACCCAAGATATTTGAAGTCATCCACCTTTACGACCTCTACTCCTTGCATCTTCACCGTTCCACCTGCCTCCCTCTCATTCACACACATGCACACCTCACCACTGTCTCACTATCCTCATACATGTCCTGCACCACCCTAACATTCTTTTCAGCTACACCTGACTTCCTCATACAGTACCACAGTTCCTCTCTTGGCACCCTATCATATGCCTTCTCTAGATCCACAAAGACACAATGTAGCTCCTTCTGACCTTCTCTGTACTTCTCTACCAACACTCTCAACGCAAAAATTGCATCTGTGGTACTCTTTCTGGGCATGAAACCAAACTGCTGCTCACTGATCTGGACCTCTCGTCTTAGCCTTGCTTCAACAACTCTTTCCCATACCTTCAAATAAGATCTAGAAATAAGCTGAATAATCTTATAAGTGCACAATCATCTCAAAATACATGTATTCATGTAAGATCACTTTACTTGACATGATACTATTTTTTGCAGTGCACCTCAAGCTACATTAATAAAGTCAAGCTATGTAATGTGAAAAGGCCTCTATAAGGTTTGCAAATGACACAGTAAGGAATGGTCATTTTACTTTGAGCGTCTACATACATCCTAAGCTAATCATGTGCTCGTTTTTTTACAACCATTCAAATAAAGATCCTTTATTCATTTGAAATTAGTAACACACTCTGAATGTAAGTATTTGACATAATACTGTTTCTTATTAGACTTGATTGGGATTTTTCTACCAAAATTGGCAAAACTGGGATTTTCTGCCATGGGGCAGTCATGGGCTGGAGGTTAGAGAACTAGCCCTGTGACCAGAAGGTCGCTGGTTTGATCCCCTGAGCCGACAGGATGTGAATGAAGTGTCTTTGAGCAAGACACCTAACTCCCAACTGCTCCCCGGGTGCTGTGGATAGGGCTGCTCACCAATCCAGGCGAGTGTGCTCACTGCATGGATGGGTTGTGAGACTAATGAGGGTCACTTAACCTAATTAATCTAAAATGATGGTGTTTATGAAAGAAAGCGTTTGTAGGCAGGACATGGTTGGTCAGAAATGGACTGACATGGACTGTATGAGCACCGCGGAGTTGGCCGTGGTTTGTTCTCCAGCTCTCTTCCAGAGGGAGGCTCTGAGTCTTCAGCAGCAATCTGGCAGTCTCCATGCTTTGGCTCAGATTAATTGTGCTTGACCCGCTGGCTCTCTCTCCTGTGAGCAGCAGAAGACCGTCTGGGACTCCAGGGATGATGGGCTTCACTGGAACCAGTACGAATTCTTCATCTGTCCATCCCTCAGGAGGAGAAGAATGATTAATGAGGCTGGGTTATTGGCACATACTCTGCAATGTAATATGTCGTGGTTGTGGTCGTTGAAGGCACAGAGAGGAGCACACACACGAGAATGTTGGTTCAAGTGTACATAATTTTTTCTCACCATTGACTGAAACCTGGTTAGACTATGGCTCATATTTACAGTCAGGGACATATCTAGAAGGTCCATAAGGCCTAGAGTGATGGTTTAATTCATTAAAATTGGTACCATTGTAAATCAAAATGTGATTAGTTGATTCCACTGTCAATTTCTAATTATGTTAGTGGTTAATCTGACATGTTAGGCCGTCAGTTCAGCTCCTGAGGTCCTACCCAATGGGAGAGCTTGCTTGGCTGTGAGAAAAAAAAATCTAATTGGACAATTTTCCAATCAGCATTTCAAGATTTTAACATGAGAAAAAAAGACAGATTGGAAACTTTATTTTCTGTTTACATTTCAAGATTTTAATCTGAGAAAAAAAGAAGGTAATTTTACAAATTTCTCTTCAGCACTTCAAGTTTAAAATATGAATAAAAAAATATGTAAATGTAAATTCAGCATTTATAGATTTTGGCATGAGAAAAAAGGTAGATTTGATCAGTTGTTTTTCTGTTCATGTTACAAGATTTTAACCCAAGGTTCCCTCTCCCCTCTCTCTCTCTCTCTCTCTCTCTCTCTCTCTCTCTCTCTCTCTCTCGCTCTCTCTCTCTCTCTTTCCCCATCTCTCTCTCCTTCTCTCTCAATCTCTCCCTCTTTCTCACACTCTCTGTCCCCCTCTCTTTCTCTCTCACTCTCTTTCTCTCTCCCTCTCTGTCTCTCTCCCTCTCTCCCCTCTCTCTCTCTCTCTGTCTCTCTCTCTCTCTCTGTCTCTCTCTCTCTCCCTCTCCCCTCTCTCTCTCTCTTTCTCTCTCACTCTCTGTCTCTCTCCCTCTCTCCCCTCTCTCTCTCTCTCTCTCTCTCTCTCTCTCTGTCTCTCTCCCTCTCTCCCTCTCTCCCTCTCTCCTCTCTCTCTTCCTTCTGTGTCCCCTGTTTCTCCCCCTCCTCTCAGTCTGTCTCTATTTGTTTTTTCATGTATTACATTTTCTTTCTCTCTTTGTCTGTTTGTTTGTTTCTTTTTTCTTTCTTTCTTTCAAATTTCTCTCGCTTTCTCTACCTTATCCCTCTATATTTCTCTCCTCCCTCTGCCCCTCCTCTCCATCACTAAGATGGAGCTGGTGGTCATTACCTCTGGCTTGCTGAAGGTGTAATTGGAGGTTGATTAACAGGTGAAAAGGATGGGCGAAAGGCGGCTGTGTAAAGCACTCCTACAGTAATTAACCTGTCTGTTAAGGCGCGACTTTACGCCGATAACATCAGAGAGCAGACAGCTTTCATACAATAAGCTTATGCAGCCTTGCAGTGATATACACTGTCACTTAGTCCCCCTTGCCTCCCTGGCTCTCTCTCTCTCTCACCCTCCCTCCCTCTCTCTCTCTCTCTCTCTCTCTCTCTCTCTCTCTCTCCCCCTCTCCCCCTCACCCTCCCTCCCTCTCTCTCTCTCTCTCTCTCTCTCTCTCTCTCTCTCTCCCCCTCACCCTCCCTCTCTCTCTCTCTCTCTCTCTCTCTCTCTCTCTCCCTCTCCCTCTCCCTCTCCCTCTCCCTCTCCCTCACCCTCCCTCCCTCCCTCCCTCTCTCTCTCTCTCTCTCTCTCTCTCTCTCTCTCTCTCTCTCTCTCTCTCTCTCTCTCTCTCTCTCTCTCCTTTCCTTTCCTCAAGACACAAAGTTCAATTAAGGCTCTGCCTTTGCAAGGCGTTTGTAAATAATGGAGCGGATTTGGAATGACATTTCATTGCCATTCCAGACTTGTTGGAATCTGATATAGAATCTGAGTCACATAAAACATTTGCTCTCTATCCACTCAAAGACCAAGTCTCACCACATTTCTTTGAAGAAATTATCATGTTGGTGTTCATGCTAGTGTGAGTGGTGGTGGTGGTGGTGTGAGTGGTGGTGATCATGCTCCATGGTGATGTTGATGGCAATGTGAGTAGTAGTGTGTGTGGTAGAAGTCATGGTAGATTTCATGGTGGTTTTTATGGTGGTGTTCATGAGAGTGTGAATGGTTGTGTATGAATGGCTGGTACGAGTATTTACATCATGTCAGTGCTGTCAAGAGTGGACCACTATCTAAAAGTATCCAAACAAGAGTAGCTCTGTGGTCACAAACTGACCATTGATAATGATCATGACCATTGATCATGATAACCCATCAACAGATCAGCTCCAGTGTAGCTGAACACCAGCAGGGAGAGGTTTCTAATAAAGTGGCCAGAGAGTGCAGTTGCTAATCAGTGACATCGTTTAAGGGCTCATCGGCATGTTCTCCTCTAGCTTCCCATTTTTAGCCACCATAGCATGTTTGGGTGAAGTGTGCTCTCAAGATCTTTTCATTGCAGCTGTAAAATAATATTTTATATGCAGAGCAAAGATGCTGATTGAATGTGAATTCGAGTCTCTAGAGCTCAGAGCAGTTCTTTTATCCTCTTCCACATGGCTTCACTGTGCAGTGCTGCTCGGCTGGAGTTAAAACGCAACATGTTAAATCACAGTCTTAAACTCTCCCAAAAGCAAGGAGCCTCACATGTTGAGCAGTGCAGGGCCATGTGCCCTCTAAAATTACTCTGCATTATGAACTTATTAACGCTCTTATACCGTTGCCAAATATTCTGGATGTCATGCAATTTCTACTTTATTTTACATTCTATATTTTCTATCCATAGTTCCAGCCTGAAGCCCAGCTGTGTGCCACAGTATCCATAGGAGAGACAAATAAAAAGAGATCTTAACACCCCTGTAGTTTCTCCTACACAACAATGAGATCAGATCGAGAGATTAAGGAGACTTTGCTTAAGTCTCTCTCAATGCTCAGATGTTTCTCCTCAGAAAAAGAATTAAATTCAATTCAATTCAACTCTAATGTCATTACATAGTGCAGGGTACTACAGTATAACAGGCTACTTTTCCAGTGCAGTAATAAAAGATAAATAGCAAACAGTGCAAAGACAAAAGACAGTAAAAGACCAGACAAAATGTGCAGAGTCAGTAAGTACAAGTATTGAACGTAGACATAATGTGTATAGGCAAAGGTTATAACAGGTGCATTAGACGTATAGACAGTATATGCATAGCCATATATCTGGAGGGGATGATGGTGTTGAAGGTGGAGCTGAAGTCGATGAACAGCATTCTTACATAGGTGTTTGTTCCCTCCAGGTGGTTAAGTGCAGTGTGCATTGGCAGAGAGGCTGCGTCCTCAATAGATCTGATTGCCCGGTAGGCAAACTGGTGAGAGTCCAGGGTGCTGGGAAGGCTCCTCTTTAAGTGAGTGAGGATCAGTCTCTCAAAGCACTTCATGACTATGGGTGTGAGAGCAATCATCTCTCAAAAAAAGTTGTTCATGATTGAGATGGTGGTTTTCTTTGGGATGGGGATGATGGTTGTGGCTTTGAAGCAGGCAGGAACAACAGACTGTGCCAGGGAGATGTTAAAAATGTCCATGAAGGTGGCAGCCAGCTGATTGGCACACGTTTTCAGGACCCGCCCTGGAATGCCATCAGGGCCTGCTGCTTTCCGAGTAGAGACCTGTGTCAGTGCTCTCCTCACCTCTTCAGTAGTCAGTGTGAGTGGTGCAGGTGGGGGCTCCTCTGTGGAGAGGGGCAGGGCAGTGTTAGCATGTTGAGACTGATAGCGTGCATAAAAGTTATTCAGTTCAGCAGGGAGGGAGGCATCTGTGGTTAATGGAGCACTGACTTTGTTCTTGTGGTCCATAATTGCTTGAATCCCTTGCCACATCTGTCGGGGGTCCGAGTTAGTGTTGAAGTGGGCTGCAATTTTTGTGCTGTACTTGTGCTTTGCTAGCCTTTAGGTTGTGTCTGGCAGAACCCAGTAATCTCATGTGTCTCCAGGCAAGATTTTAGAGGGTTGGCAGGGGCAGCCAGTGCCCTCCTTGAAATTTGATTGGCCACCATAGGTACCACCTCAAAATTTCTGCCATGCCTTTGGCTTCCACCTTGCTGTGACGTGGGTGTTCGCGCCTTTAAGACGATAGTTGTCGGAGATGAGCAGAACAACTGTCCCACCTCTCTCCACCCCCTACCCCACCCTTACACATTCACATTGCCACCCTTCCAAAACTCACTGAGACCCCTTTGCTTCTCCTGCCAAAATGTTCTAGATCCTTGAGTTTTAGTAGAGATCTCTACAGTAGATATACCGTAAATTATAGGGCACGCTTTGACAGATAAACAGACCTTAACCCCAATGAACACCTTTGGGATGAATTGGAATGTCGATTTAAAGCCAGGCCTTCTTATCCGACATCACTGCTTGACTGAATGACCACAAATTCCCACAGACACACTTCAAAATCTTGTGGGAAGCTGTCCCATAAGAGTGGAGGCTGCTATAGTAAGTGCTTTTGTAGAATAATGTTGAGCAGGCTTATATAGGTGTGATGATCATTAATGTGCCTCCTTAGCCTTATAGTGAATGTACATCTCATTATCTGTTCATGCCTTATTTTTAGAGATTATAAGCATGCTTACGAAGCATTGTTATCAGGATTCAAAGAGATAAGCTATGCAAGAATACAGGCTTCATAGAAAGTGATGAGACCTCAATGAATGCAGACACTGTGCTCAGTTTGCCATGATGATAGTGTTGTTCTTTATGTGCAAATGAAGTAAAGCATTTATCATCAAAGGCTAAAAGTCTTCTCATGTTTGATTCCTTGAATAACTGAGTCAGAAGTACACTATATTGCCAAAGTATTCGCTCGTCTGCCTTCACACAAATATGAACTTGGTGACATCCCATTCTTAAACCATAGGGTTTAATATGATGTCAGCCCACCCTTTGCAGCTATAACAGCTTCAACTCTTCTGGGAAGGCTTTCCACAAGGTTTATGAGTGTGTTTATGGGAATTTTTATTCGAGAAGCGCATTTGTGAGGTCAGACACTGATGTTGGACGAGAAGGCCTGGCTCACAGTCTCCTCTCTAATTCATCCCAAAGGTGTTCTGTCAGGTTGAGGTCAGGACTCTGTGCAGGCCAGGCAAGTTCTTCCACACCAAACTCATTCATCCATGTTTTTATGGACCTTGCTTTGTGCACTAGATGCAGTCATGTTGGAACAGGAAGGGGCCGTCCTCAAACTGTTCCCACAAAGTTGAAATTTGTGAGTGAGTTGAAATCTCTTGGTGCTGAAGCATTAAGAGTTCCTTTTGCTGGAACTAAGGGGCCGAGCCCAGCTCCTGAAAAACAACTGCACACCATGATTCCCCCTCCACCAAACTTTACACTCGGCACAATGCAGTCAGACATGTACTGTTCTCCTGGCAACTGCCAAGCCCAGACTCGTCCATCAGATTGCCAGATGGAGAAGCGTGATTGGTCACTCCAGAGAACACGTCTCCACTGCTCTAGAGTCCAGTGGTGGCTCTTTACACCACTGCATTCCACGCTTTGCATTGCGCTTGGTGATGTAAGGCTTGGATGCAGCTGCTTGGACATGGAAACCCATTCCATGAAGCTCTCTACGCTGTTCTTGAGCTGATCTGAAGGCCACATGAAGTTTGGAGGTCTGTAGCGATTGACTCTGCAGAAAGTTGGTGACCTCTGCGCACTATGCCCCTCAGCATCTGCTGACCCCGCTCTGTCATTTTACGTGGTCGACCACTTCATGGCTGAGTTCCTGTCGTTCCCAATCTCTTCCACTTTGTTATAATCCCACTGACAGTTGACTGTGGAATATTTAGTAGTGAGGAAATTTCACAACTGGACTTGTTGCACAGGTGGCAGTCTGCAGGCCTAGGGGCTTGGTTTTATATACCTCAAATCAAATCAAATCAAATTTATTTGTAGCGCTTTTTACAACGGATGTTGTCACAAAGCAGCTTTACAGAATTTCAGAAAAGACAAAGTTTCATCAGGAGTGTAAGAATGTACAGAATCCCCCCCGGTGGGCAAGCCAGGGGCAACAGTGGCAAGGAAAAACTCCCTCAGAACTGAGGAAGAAACCTTGGGAGGAACCAGGCTCACCAGGGGGGACCCATCCTCCTCTGGTCAAACTACCTACAAGTGATTATATTACTAATATTAATAGCAGTAATAGTGGTATTAGGAATAACTAGGAGTCCATGAGAATATCAGTGTAGGGTGGGCAGCTCGTCCAAGGCAGGTGGTGGCAGCTGGGGCGTGGGCAGCTGGTCTGAAGTGGGTAACAGGAGGGCTCGGCAGTCGGTCGTCCTTCAGTGTCCGGCTGGACATATGGGTGATTGTATACTCGGAAAGAAAGCAGGGAGATGGAATTAGTTTTATTCTGTCTGTTTGTACGTAAAACAGAGAATGTGAACATTTCCAGAGTGTGTACATTTACACCTGTGGCCATGGAAGTGATTGGAACACCTGAATTCAATTATTTGAATGTGTGAGTGAATACGTTTGGAAATATAATGTATCTCATGTCTTTTTTCATCAAATGATACACTAGATGGACAAAAGTATTGGGACACCTACAGGTGGAGTTGCCCACCCTTTGCAGCTATAACAGCTTCCTGGCTTGCAATATCTGTTCTAGTTCATCCCAAAGGTGCCTGATGGGTTTGAGGTCAGGACTGTGAGGGCCAGACAAGTTCTTCCACAACAAAGTCACCCTGCCATGCCTTTATGGACTTTGCTTTGTGCACTGAGGCTCACCAAACCCAGACTCGTCTATTAGACTGACAGAAGAGCGTGATTCGTAAGTCACTGAGCTCATTAGTATGACCCATTCTACTGCCAGTGTTTGTCTATGGAGACTGCAAGGCTATGTCCTCAGTTTTATCCACCTATTAGCAATGGGTTTGGCCAAAACACCTGAACTCAATAATTGAGGGGTGTCCCAATGAATTTTGTCCATATAGTGTATTTCTCCTTAGGATTTTAGAAGAATCATCATTAAGTGTCCTGAACTATAAAAGAGCAACATGAGAGCCATTTAATGTTCCTCTTGGTAGGCCTCTCATTCAAGTGCAGCTTAAAAAAGCTTAATCAAACTTATTTCCAAGTACTGCTATGCTGGGAATTTGCTTATCACTGACATAGATCAAATCTGAAGTATCATTAACAAGCAAAACACACCACTCATGCAGCTACATCAGTAATATCAGTAATGTTAATGCACTGGAGGATGCCTACAGAAGACTCACAGGTTGTATAATCTCCAAAAAAAACGTCGACTAGTAGAATGGGACACTCTAGAGCAGCCACACATAATCCTAGGGTCACTCAATGCCAAGTGTCAGCCAGAGGGAAACAAATCTCCCCCAGGCTGGGCTGTGGAGCAGTGGAACTGTGTTCTCTGGAGTGATGGAGCGTACCTCTGGAATCCATTGGAGTGGAGCCAGAACTGACCATCCAACATCAGTATCTGATCACACTAATGCTCAGTCAAATCCTCACAGCAATGTCCCAACGTCTAGTGTAAAGCCTTTACACAGGGGTAGAGGCTGTTAGTGCAGCAAAAGGAGGAACAAACTCCCTATTAATACCATTCATTTCAGAAGAAATGCTGAAGAAGCAGGTTTTTTGTACTGTAGGTTGCAGTAATAGTATTAAGTTGTGATATCAGAACAGGTGCAATATATTAGGTCTCCAACACATAAAGCAGCTCTAATCAGCACTATCAGACAGTCTGGTTGTCCGCTGCAGAGACAGTGACGCAGACAGATACGGCGCAGGGTTAGACACTAATTCAATTATTAGCACTCTGCTCTCACTCGAACCTGTGAATATGCGTTTATTTCCGCCACCTGCAGAACGAATATGACTGTCTTCAAACTAGCACCTCACTTCCAACCCCTCTGCAGCAGCTCTGAGTAGTGCTGCTTTTTTTGACTTAACAGGAATTGATATTCGATTCATTTCAGTTCTATCAGTTTTATCTGTACTGTGGATCCCAAAGCAGCTTCTCTTGAAATCTGGGCCAGGAACATGTAGAGTTGTGCCTTAAAATGCCCTTAAATGTTATTATTTTATTCCACTAATGTACTGTAAGTCCACTCATGACATTTGTCTGGTCTTATGCACCAGATCTGGTCTTATGCACTTTTGCTTCTGTGCCTTTAAGACCAATACATGTAAATGAGCTCTCTTCTGATTGGCTGTTGTGTTTTCTGTATTATGTCTCATTCAGAAAGCAGTTCACTCCTTATTACTTCAGTGTGAATGGGAGGAGCCAAACTGCTGTAGGCCCAATAGGTGAATATATGTAAATGGGTCACAGTATTTTTACAGATACTTAAAACATTAACAAGGTTTCTGGCGATATTCAGTTAATTATCAACAACAACAGGGCTAGGGTTAGGGTTAAGAGTGTATGTAGGCTTTGCCTTGAGGGTTAGAGTTAGGCATGGATTTCAGAAACTCTGACATTGAACTTAAAGTTCAGCTGAATTTAATGTATATTTAGTTGAATGTTACTTAAAGACAGCCTGGGCATTTAAAAGCATCTGCAGTGGACCACCCAAGTAATGCTCAACTTCACATTCATTTGCATTTAAGGACTATTTAGTAGAATGTTACTTAAAGATATACTGAACATTTACAAAGAATCTACAGTTGACCAGCCAAATAAAGTGTTACCTGTAAATATGGTGGTTTTTGTGACCTCAAACAAAAACAAAGAACTCAAAACTGGCTGGTTTTGCTGCTTGGGGCGAGAGTTTAGGAGGGGTTGTGCAGTTATTTTGCTGACTGTCAATAGCCAAACTGATCTCCTCTTAAAGGAAAATGTGACTAGGTGAGTAAATTGTTCGCATGAAAAAGTTGAGCAGATTTTAAGCACTGCACCAAAATCTTTCTTTTAAAAAAGAGGATTTTTTTTGTTTGTTTTCATATCACAAAAAGTTCAATTCAAAACAGGCTGTTTTTGCAGCTTAGCTTTCACATATAGACTGAGGAGTGAATAGGATTTTTTTTTTTAATTAAAAATGAACTACAGATATTTTATTCTGTTTGTTTTTGTAACATAACAGTTAAAACAGTGGCTGTTTTTGCAGTTTGCATACGTGGACTGCATGGACTGGGGGAGTGAACAGTGCCTTTTCAAACCTTAACAAAGCTTACATACTACATCAAACTCTTTTATTTAAAAAAAAAAATGATATGGACCCTTTAAACCTGCATTTGTGCATGTGCCCAATTTCTACAGAGTCAGATTGTGAAGTTATATAAAGCCATTATGGACAGAGTGGCTCAGACCCTGTAGGAGTTCATTTAACTTTGTGAGGGTATTAAAGTCTGTAGCGCTGCTCCACTCATGCATACCGTTGTTCAGAGCAGTCGAACTGCAGTCTTGGAGAGGACAGCGAGGCAGTTTCCTAGCCTCGATTTCCAGGCACAGTATCACCTGGGCATATAGGACAATGGCCTATTTTGATTGCCCTGAATAGATGACACTAAGCACTTTAGCAGCATTACACATTTTGATGCTTTAGTAAAAACGAATGCTGTGAGGGAGTGAGGTGTCAGTGGAAAATGCTGGATCAGAGAGGGAAAAAAAAGAGTGTGATCCAGCGCTGTAACAAATCTGTTCTGAAATAGCACTCGCTCACACTGTGTGTGTGATGTTGGTAGCTGTGTATTTCATCCTGTGGGGTAGCAGAGTGAACGAGAGGCTACTTTTAGATAGTCGCCTTAGAGGGCCCATATCAGGAAAATTTCTCTTCGGATTCTCGTCCTTTTATTTAAATAAAAGAGTTTAATGTAGTATGTAAGCGCCGTTGCAGTGTTCACTTTCTGGTCCATGTGTCTATATGTGGAAACTAGCAACAAAAAACAGCTCGTTTTAAATCCAGTGTTTTTGTGATGTCGCAAAAATCAAGACGTTTACATTTATCCAAGAAAAGCAGTTTAGCCACACCCGTTCATGCTGAAGTTATTAAGAGACCCTTATTAGTCCCACAACGGGGAAATTTCACCTCCGCATTTAATCCATCTGTGAAGTAAAACACCACATACACTCTAGTGAGCACACACACACACTAGGGGGCAGTGAGCACACTTGCCTGGAGCGGTGGGCAGCCCAATCCGCAGCGCCCGGGGAGCAGTTGGGGGTTAGGTGTCTTGCTCAAGGATACCTCAGTCATGGACTGTCGGCTCTGGGGATCGAACCGGCGACCTTCCAGTCACAAGGCTGGATCCCTAACCTACAGCCCACGACTGCCCCATTATACAGAATGTTTCAGCGTGTGTTGCTTTTTGAATGAGGCAGCCAATCAGAACCAAGCTCATTTACATATATGGGTCCTAAAGGTAAAGTGATTATTAGATACCTCCTATATAGAGCATTCAAATGTGGAGCATTGTTTGCTGTGGACCTATTGAAGTTGTTCCTTGGTCTGTTTGGACAGGTGTGAACACACCATCCGTAGACGGGTGTGCACTAAACCAAGGAACTTCCAAATGATCACTTCCAACATCAATAAATCAACTGAGGTCCACCAACGAGCTTCTAATTCACCAGCTTGTCAGAATTTTCCTTATCCACTTTAAAAAGTGTAGCAGTTACATTCTGGTGCCATTTAAGGTGGAACAGGAGGCCTATGAAAACGTGGGTAGGCTAACTTGGTAGACATCATTTCCAAATGCGGGCACCTCAGGAAGATGACATGCTTGAGATAAAGCTTAAAAACTTAAACCTAATCATGATAACCAATGGACCTCATTAGTACTCTTGTAGCTGAATGTAATCAAATGCTCACTGTTAATAAAATAATAGTGAAGTTTTGGCACATGGTACATTCAAATAATAAAAAAAAACAAGCATAAAGACGCAGATATTAAGTAAAGTTTGTAATTATTGCTTTTACTCGGATGTTAAGTGTCTCTATTTTCATGCAGAGTAGAAGTGTTTTGGCTCAAGTGTTGGCAAATGTGCTAGTTCAGTCACGGGCTGGAGGTTAGGGAACCAGCTCTGTGACCCGAGGGTCGCCAGTTCGATACCCTGACCTGACAGCATGTGACTGAAGTGCCCTTGAGACACCCAACCCCCAACTGCTCCCTAGGCGCCATGGATAGGATAGGATCATTTCCTCATTGTGGGACTAATAAGCGTCATTTAATCTTAGTAACAGAGCCCTTGCGTTTCTGGCTTATAAACACCACTCATATGTACAGTTTGGTATACATTAAGCTGTCTCAGGGTAATGTCACAAAAACGTAAACGTTGGTTCAGACTAGCTGTGAAAGCAGCCTGATAAAATGAAATCAATCGCTTTGCAGAGGCTGAGCAGTGGTTTGTAAATCTCTCTGGTTTAACATGGTCTGTGGTTAGCTTGTTAACAGAGTCTCAGCCACTCACTCTCTAAGATGCTGAAATCTGAGGAAAACATCACACATATTTGTTTGTGTCTATTGTTGATTAAATGACAAATTTAATGATCAGTGCAGTTTCATCAGGAGGAATCGTGAACAATTTGCTGCTGTCAGAACAAAATATTGCATCTCCAAAATGGTGACTTTACAGTAGAAGGAAAAAACCTACTTTACTTTTAATGTAAGTCAATGGAACCAGACTTTTTCCAAGTCATTTTGAGCCGCGTCTTTTGGTCCATTTACCACGAAATTTACAATGTAAAGGGTAACAGGAATTTTCAGATCATGTAAAGAACTGAAAAACATCGAAAATGAAACGGGTTTTCTTACATCAGTGAACTGAAACTATGCACTGTAATTAAATATATGGGATAGAAGAGCACGACTGTGAAATTTAGCTTCAGACATATAAAGAGCAACGCTGAGTCACTGCTCTGATCCTTCCAGTTAACCACATCTGCCAATGAGAGTTCACTATAGAGTGGTCTAATTACTGTGTGGACTGTAGGCTGCCTGGAAACTCAATATTAATTAGTGGGCCTGTAATGCAAGACGAAGTTGAGAGGAGGATGGAGAACGAAGGCCTGAGTGCCCGTCGGGCCGCAAGAATAACCTGGCAAAAACATTCAACTGAGAAATTTTAATTATCACCCTTTAAAAGTTTTCAAAGTTCTTGAGACTTTTGAAAGTTGTTACAGTTCATGATGCCATTTCAGGACCGAATAGTCTTTGCCAAGATACACTTTTAAGTGGTGCACCTATAAAATGTAAGTTTAGTATGACAAAAGAGGCAGTGTTACAAAACTCATTTTCATATAGATGAATTTTTTGGTGGGTTAATATGTGTGAAACCAACTTTCTCCGAATTCCTGATGATAACATCATTATGGCGACATTTTCAAGATCTGAAACTTTGTAGCCAACTTTTTCTGAAATTAAGGATATGGATTAATAGTTTTGACCCCCCCCCTCACTCTTCTGGGAAGGCTTTGCACTAGATGCTGGAAAATTGCTGTGAGGATTTGATTGCATTCAGCTACAAGCATTAATGAGGTCAGGTACTCATGATCACAACTGCCACTTCAGCTCGTCCCTTCCAAGGTACTGGATGGAGCTCTACTGCTCCAGAGAGCACAGTTGCTCCAGAGGCCAATGCCGGGTGGCTTTATACCCCTCTAGCTAAGGCTTGGCATTGGACACAGAGACCGTAGGCCATATTTGTCAATGATTGTTTATGGTGAATAGAAAGCAATGGGCCAGCTCTGGGTCCACCTGAAAGTAGCTGAATTCACTCATTAGAATGGCTGGATACTTTTGCATATACAACATATCATCAAATCTTTGTCTTGCTCTATCACATATTCCGTCCAAGCTTATTTCACTGTTTCACAGTTTTGCTGATTGTAAAATGACTACCTTTCAAAAAAATCCACAACCCAAATATTAGGAAGAGCCATTTTGTCCTTTGAGCAAAAATTGATCATCCTTGGGTGTCCTTTTCTCACATCTCCGGCAGGAAACTTTTTCTTAAAAGCAAAACAACTTCTTGTAAAATGTCTCTCAACATTACATTTTTTACGGAGCTGAAGTCGCTTCTCATTCACCAGCTTTGGATTTTCCCATTCCACCTTAAATGGTGCCAGAGGCGGCGGAATGTAACTGCATCACCATTTGAGGTGGAACAGAAAAGTTGAACAAGAATCTGGTGAATTAGAAACTGACTTCAGCTTTGAGACGTTTTAGTGTTTGAGAGTTTTCCGTTGCAGATTAAACGTATCAGGAAACCAGTGGGAGTGATTATAAATTCAAATGAGTCCATTCGTCTCTGAATTATCAATGTTTGTCTTAAATGTTTGTCTTTTTTATGTAGCTACTTGTTAGATGAGATTGTTGTCTGAGTTGCTATGGTGACCAACAGTCTTCAGCGTTAAAGGGTGAGTTAGCCATTACTACATAACTACATTAACTCCAGTGTTTAAGACCATTTATTGTTAAAACTATGTTGAAGGATCAGCAGAGCTTTATTTCACTGCAAAGGAAGATTATTTTATTTTTACCTACTAATCTAATTCTGAAGCTACAACAGGGCAGTAAAAGATCCGCAAGCCGCCGATATTAACTGCTTATTTAAAACAGCACTTTCTACAGTGTCACAATGTATAACGTAGAATGGGAGCAAACTGTTCTACCTTAAAATTACATTGCTTCTTATTACCATCGGGCATCAGAATGTATCCGCTGCACCATTTAAGATGGAATGGGTAATTCACATGAGAGCCCAACATCAGCATTTCTATATCTATACTGTGTGTAAAAAAAATATACTTCCCCTCAAAACTGCCTTGTCCGCCCATTGGCCACCCCGTTCAACCAGTCCTAGAATCGCCACCTCCCCTGCTTTCTGTTTTGATGGGCCTTGATGGCTGACATCCACTCTGTGGCTCTTTCTGAAGCTTTTATGACCTGCTGGCATTATATATAACCGATGACTCAGCACTCAGCGACCCCGCCCCTACACGTATGCCCCATGACTAAGCACAAAGTAGAGTGGGAACTGTGACAGAAGGTGTGCATGTACTAGATCGACCCACTTCTTCAGATAACAACAATAAGCTTTTATATCTGGGCTCCACTGGCTCTGCATTCACAGGAGGTCTAAATAAACCTCCCACGTCGGCCAGGTTTTAATCTTATTTGGCAGCTCTCTAGGCGGCCCACTCCACAGCTCTCTTCACAAAGAGATAGGCCTAACAGGAGTCGCGGCGGTTCACTGCACTTGCCAGAGAAAGACCAGAATAACACTTTGAGCTACTACTCGGTACTACTGCACACAGGACCACCGACAGCAAATACAAACACAGCCTAATTGTGAGACACTGGCCACAATATAGGCCTGTTTCTTCATTCTGTGGTCAAACCCATGTGGTAAACACAGGGTGAACCTGATCGCTAATATAAATGCCCTGTGTAATAACTCTTCATGGCAAAGAATGCTACTTTGGGAAGTGAAATCATCTTTAATCTAGTGAAGATATCTAATGTTTCTTATTATGAGACTGTTACCAAGTAACTTTGTCAATGGAATAAGCCAATTTGGAAATACACTGATCAGGCCTAACATTCTGACCACCTCCTTGTTTCTACCCTCATTGTCCACTTTATCAGCTCCACTTACTGTATAGCTGCACTTTGTAGTTCTACAGTTACAGACTGTAGTCCATCTGTTTCTCTGATACTCTGTTACCCTGTTCTTCAGTGGTCAGGACCCCCATGGACCCTCACAGAGCAGGTACTATTTGTGGTGGATCATTCTCAGCACTGCAGTAACACTGATGTGGTGGTGGTGTGTTAGTGTGTGTTGCGCTGGTGCAAGTGGATCAGACACAGGAGTGCTGCTGGAGGTTTTTAACACTGTGTCCACTCACTGTCCACTCTATTAGACGTTCTACCTTGTCAGCGCACTCCATTTTATCACAATGCACAATATTAACCAGATTAGGAACACTTTCTATTCCAGTTAAGTTAAGTGATACTTTTTTGATCCCACAACCGGGGAAATTCCACCTCCGCATTTAACCCATCCGTGAAGTGAAACACCACATACACACTAGTGAACACACACACTAGGGGCAGTGAGCACACTTGGGCAGCCCTATCCACGGCACCCGGGGAGCAGTTGGGGTTTAGGTGTCTTGCTCAAGGACACCTCAGTCATGGACTGTCGGCCCTGGGGATCGAACCGGCAACCTTCCGGTCACAGGGCCAGATCCCTAACCTCCAGCCCACTACTGCCCCCAATTATTTAATTTCTCAGTATTAATCAGGTAAGCATGTGAAACACTTTCAGGTCATAGTGAAAATTAAGATTAAGAGACCCTTATTAGTCCCACAACGGGGAAATTTCACCTCCGCATTTAACCCATCCGTGAAGCGAACACCACATACACACTAGTGAGCACACACACACTAGGGGGCAGTGAGCACACTTGCCCGGAGCGGTGGGCAGCCCAATCCCAATCCCTGACCTCCAGCCCAGAACTGCCCCTATAAGTGAGCACACAGAGAACACACTTAAATATGAAATTCTTCTGCCAATTTTAGTGCAAAAATTCTATTGATTTGCTGGAACAAAGAAACCATGGCATTTGCACAAGCCACGTTTTATGCGTATTAAGATGTGCTCTCTGTGCACTTTTAGTAATGAAGGTTCTATGCAGGTACATTTCTCATTTATCAAGGTACAAACAGTGTAAACATTCCCTCAAACGTACTGCAGTGGTTTAAAGGTCTGTTTGTGAACCTTAAATCAGTGTTTCCAGTTGAAAAGCTCGCATTTGCAGATTTACTACCAAAAGTGGATAAACTGAATTGTCTTGATGTAACATATTTCACTCTTGGGGAAATGATGTACACACACGAGTCCAGTCAGTTCAGTGAATCACTCTCCTCAGTGCAGTGCTGTAGTACAGACTACACAGCGGTGCATACTGAGCCAGTCTGTGTTTATACCCATTGTTTTTGTATGTCTATATCCGTACAGGGGCTGTTGAAGATCACCAGTTGTAATTGCTGATCTTTCACCTCTAAACCCAACGACCCCGAGCCTCGTTCTTATCCTTGATACTGCACAGCTAGTATTGTTAGTAAAATAACACCATCTTTTGATCCTACAAGTGTGTACATGTGTGTGCAGGAGGGTCAGTAAGAACTGTGAGGAAAGAAAAGAAGAAGGGAAAAAAAACCTCTCCCTGGTTGCTGCTTGCAAATCGAATCGATTGAGCGCAGAGCGAGCTAAAAATAGAAGCCATAAATGCAGGCTGGAGTGGGCGGCAGGCTTCCAGGAGAGAGAGCAAGCGGGATCAATGCTTATGAGCCCAAATGAACAGCAGAAACCTGTTTGAGTTCACACGCGGCCCGGCGGGAGAGGGGAGTATGGTGGTTTGGTGGGGGGCAGGCGGTAGATTGGAGCGGCCGTGGGCGTTCTAATGCTGCCGAGGCTGTGGGCAGGTTGGTGGGCGGGTTATGTCAGAGGATTTGAAGAGGCTGTGTAACACAGCGTGGATGGTCATTCAATGCGCATGATGAAAAAAAAAAGAAAAGGGAGTAAAATTTATGAAACAATGTAAAGGAGCTACAGAATTACTCGGCTTCTGATTGGTCGTCTTGAAGACTTTTTGTTTCAGAGGCTCACGCTAAACTGTTGAGATTTGTTTTCCGAGATAAACAGGTTTTATAGTAGAAGTACATGACATAATCAAAGATTTAAGAGTGATGTTTTTTTCTTTTTATGTTTATATTAATCCTGTGCTTGGAACAATTAAAAATAGAACCACAGGTTATATTAATCCTGTGCTACAAAACAAACCATAGAAATAACCCAGGTTATATTAATCCTGTGCTACAAAACAAACCATAGAAATAACCCAGGTTATATTAATCCTGTGCTACAAAACAAACCATAGAAATAACCCAGGTTATATTAATCCTGTGATATAAAACAAACCATAGAAATAACCCAGGTTATATTAATCCTGTGATATAAAACAAACCGTAGAAATAACCCAGGTTATATTAATCCTGTGATATAAAACAAACCGTAGAAATAACCCAGGTTATATTAATCCTGTGATATAAAACAAACTGTAGAAATAACCCAGGTTATATTAATCCTGTGCTACAAAACAAACCGTAGAAATAACCCAGGTTATATTAATCCTGTGATATAAAACAAACCGTAGAAATAACCCAGGTTATATTAATCCTGTGATATAAAACAAACCGTAGAAATAACCCAGGTTATATTAATCCTGTGATATAAAACAAACCATAGAAATAAACCAGGTTATATTAATCCTGTGCTACAAAACAAACCATAGAAATAAACCAGGTTATATTAATCCTGTGATATAAAACAATCTGTAGCAATAAACCAGGTTATTTTAATCCTGTGTTATAAATCAAACTGTAGCAATAAACCAGGTTATTTTAATCCTGTGTTATAAATCAAACTGTAGCAATAAACCAGGTTATTTTAATCCTGTGTTATAAATCAAACTGTAGCAATAAACCAGGTTATATTAATCCTGTGATATAAAACAAACCGTAGAAATAAACCAGGTTATTTTAATCCTGTGCTACAAAACAAACTGTAGCAATAAACCAGGTTATATTAATCCTGTGATATAAAACAAACCGTAGAAATAACCCAGGTTATATTAATCCTGTGATATAAAACAAACCGTAGAAATAACCCAGGTTATATTAATCCTGTGATATAAAACAAACCGTAGAAATAACCCAGGTTATATTAATCCTGTGATATAAAACAAACCGTAGAAATAACCCAGGTTATATTAATCCTGTGCAAACTGCGATGAGTAAATATGTTGGAGGCACTCAAATAAGCATTTCCTTCTATTATTTGTGGCTGGCTGGGTGGATGTTTATAGTGACTGAATGAAACGTTTCTACATGTTTTCTACCTTCAAGCATCCCAATGTATTATGTATGGAACCTCTTCGGAGTGATGCCAGTGTGTTAAATGAGAGGCCACAGCCGTCCCTGTAATTTATGCATCAAATTACAGACATTCAGTGGTAAAATGACATCATTGCACCTCCGCATGGAAAACAAATCCATCGAAAATGCTTTACTCAGTAGTTTTTAGTCAGGTAGGCCCAAATCCAAGTTAGAGCCAATATCTCTCCACCCACACCGTGGGAAGGAAAGCAGATCGGCACACTATAGTTAACAAATCAGAATCCTCACTGCTGCAAAGTGGAAACGATGTCTAAACTGCAGGGTATACTCTCATCTAGGCCAGCTATATATGACAGAGTCCACATTGTTGTGAAAGGAAACAAATGGCAGACTTGGCAATTCTGGAGTTTGAGGCCTGTCAAACTGGATTTCCACCCCTTTGGTCTCAATACAACATCCATCAGCACAGGTTGCATTAGGAAGCCATGCTGGCTTCCAAGTGACTCAGCAAATTTTAGCTCTTTGCCTCCAGATAAAGGCTCATTAAACTAAAAGCTTTACTGGCCCATCTCGACTTCCTGCCTTTTTCTAAACCAATAACGCCCACTCCTCTGTCCCTCCCTCCCTCCCTCACTCCTTCTCCCGTCCCCTCAGAGGAGGGCAGGGAACGGGAAGAAAGATGACGTTGGGCTAATTGAACACCCCCACTCTGATATCTGAACTGGCAGTGAGATTAATGACACTGCTCACTTTTTCACTGGTTGAAGTCATGTTCTAAACTAGGTCCAGCGCACAATAAGCCCCATTCTTCCTTTTCTCTGCCTGTTTATGTTTGTAAACATCATCTCCTTCTGAGAAAATGAATGACGGACTAAGTCGATCAATGTGAAAAAACAGTAGGCGGCGTTAAACCTTCGGAAAACGGTGGACAACGACTTGCAGCTAATCTCACAGCACGAGATAAAGTGTATTAGGGAAGAAATATCCGCCTCTAGTGCTCACACTTAACCTTAAATTCACCACAGAATAGTGCGGCAGTGTGACTAAACTGTTTTTTTTCCCCAGCTGTCTTTAAGTTTCTTCACATTATGCTCTTAATGCTCCGAGTTAATTGATCTCTAGTTTGTTGTTTTTTCTCCTCGATGTCTGAGTGGGCCGCTCTTCTGAGTGGTTCATTTTCAAGTGTGCGTGACATTTACTGAATCTCTTTTTATTCATTTTTGCCCATTTTCTCCCAAAATCAGTCACATCCAGCTTTGTTTGGCAAAGCATCTCTGTCTCTGCAATCTCAGAAATAAACGCACTAAGCTGTAATTGAGACAGTCCCCCTCTTGTCAAGGGGTCATCCCTCAAGGGTCCATCTCAGTACCTTTAGTCAGGGAACATAACTGAACCATAATCCACTGAAATGATCTGTCCTGAGCTGTACTGACTCCACTCACCCTGCCTCGCCTCGCCTCCAGGCTTTTACTCTACTGTTCTGTTTTAAAACATTCGGTTATGAAAAGGTACAAATACCAACTTTTCACCTGGAGAAACTGATTTAAGGTTCACAATCAGACCTTAAAGCCACTGTAGTACCACTGAGGGATCATTTACACTGTTTGTACCTTGATAAATGAAAGAAATATACCTGCAGATTCTTCTAGATATTACCCAGGTAAGTGTGAGGTGCGATCTCCAGAGTCATTTGGTGGGACAAGATAGCAGGCACTGTCATGTGTGTAGTGAGCAAGACGGCTGGATGTACTTGTGAGAACACTTTAATGAACAAACATTTAACACAAAATAACAAACTACTAAGCTTAACAAAGAAACGCTGGGCAAACCAAATAAGAGCCAGTCACACAGCAACTACACCTAACAAAGTGACACGTGGGCCAGAAAAACACTGAAACAAAGGGCTTGATCAAGACTACAACAAATGGGGAACACCTGGGAGAGGGAGGAGACAGAGGCTGCAGACAGGGGAGGATACTAATAAGGAAGGCAGGGAAAAGGATGGAGCACAAGAACCAAAACAAAAACACAAGCACATGGCTAAAAAGCGCATGGCTCCAACACAGGGCAAGAATACAGACAGGGACAGAGGAGACTGTGACAGGTCCTTGAAGTACGTCTAATGAAATTACACTGAAATGACTGACAGGTATTAAGCTGTAAGGTATTAAGCTTATGAAGGACAAGATGGTAATATAATGTCACTATAATAACACATTTAGGCAGGAAAGTAAATCAGGACCAGGTAGTTATATGGCATTTTGGTAGATGCTTTTACCCAAAGTTGCTTACAATTTGATCATTTTACACAGGAAGGCGAAGGCAGGGTTAGGAGTCTTGCCCAAGGACTTGCCAGTGTGCAAGGCAGAGTGCAAGGCAGAGGTGGTACCCACTACACTATACCACCCACCATATTTACAAGGATAGGTTTCTGAAATAAGTGGTAAAAACCCAGTAAAATCACAATAAAAGACCCATTTACAGCCCAGATTCAGTTTTATTTATAACTGTGCAGTAGTTTTCACTGGTTGGATGTAAAAAACCTGGAGATGATATGGAAATATAAAAGTTACTACCTTGATTATTAAACAAATTATAATTGCACGGACAAAGTTGATTAATAAAAGCATATGAATCCTCTCACTAAGGATAGACCTTGGTTCATGTATGTTAGGGAGTTTTAGCATCGGAAAGTCCCTGAAAATTTTGAAGCATTGAGAACAAGGACGAGCTCCAGAGTGTGAAGTAAGCCAATAAGAACCTGCAGAAACCAAGTTTTTGAAGACCGCTACTAAATCAGGAGTTAAAGGGCCTTGAGTGGATGGAACAGGTTTGTACAGCCAAAACTTGAAGAAAAAAAACAATGTCATGTATGATTGGAAATAAGGGCGTCCAAGAGAAGTGCAGAGTTAGGATGAAAGATGATATGTAACAAGATAATGGGAGGAGTGGTATATTTTATTGCCCCCAAGTAAGATATAAAAAGGGGATGTTTTGTGATGATTACTGGCATTTGGTTGTCTGGGAACCATATTTCCATCTGAAGCCAATAAATGAAGATGGGACCTTTTCCTTCCTTCCAGAAGAACTCATCGACTGAAGTTTGTTGTTTCTTTTTCTTTTACTTTTTGCAGAATACCTTTTCCTAGTTTTATAAATCCCTTTTGCATAAGAAAGAAGAACAAATTTAGAACAAAAGCCTGGCTTAGAATAATTAACTGTGATATATGTCTGGACTTGGGGCGGAGGTCGAATCGCTCTTGGTCCCGACTACGAGACAGGGCGTGTGGAGTCAACACACAAAATATCATTTCACTGGATTATGGTACAATTATGCTGACTAAAGGTACTGAGAGGTACTCTTGAGCGGACCACCCCAGTGACTAGAGGGGTCCTGCCCCAGTGACAGTATAGTACCTTTTTTTCTGAGAGTGTGGGAAAAGCTCCCGTAGCCAGAAAAAGCTGAAAAATCACATTTTATGTTATTTAGACAAACAGTACAAACTATTTACGCTATTTCTGTCAGATTTCACAATGATTTTAAATCTACTGTAGAAACGTTTATGTGGCTTTTGGTTTGGTTTTATACGTCTCTCCACATTCAAAGATGCAGGAGTCTGGTCTTGTATGGGTGGAAATAACTGCTTGAGGGCATTGACGAGATGACCATCAAGTGGACAGATCTTCCTATAAGAACTTTCTTATGGAGTGTTAGAACTGGGAAAACTGGAGGGGGCTGGAGCCCCTATACGCAGACTGTATAAGTGCCCATTTGGTCGGTGTGTTCTTCAAGACCTGTTTCATCAAGACGGGGATCAGCCTATCTCCAGGAATAGAGCTCATAGCTTGACTTGAGTTCTGTGAGATTCTTCACTCTTGGGCGCCCCCTTTGGTAGAGTACTCACCTCTTGTTGCGCTGGCGAATGGGCCTCCCTACCCAGGATACACGCTCATTAGATCTAATAGATCTAATAGTACAATTAGAAAAAGCAAGCAGAGCGATAAGGAAGAACATCAGTATGCTGGTGATGTTGAACATTATCCTGTGAAATTGTTGGCTCTGCTTGAAAAGTCACGGGCAAAAAAAGTGCTTTTCCTCATCAAGTCGTAGTTGAATAGCATTCACTCTCAGACTCTCAGAGGTTCTGGTTTCTGAGATCATGACCTCTACACTGTCTTCTACACTATCGTGGCCTAATACACTCCTCTCTTCTGCTTGTTCTCAGGTTATGGCCACGCGGCTCCAGGCACAGATGCAGGGAAGGCCTTCTGCATGTTCTACGCGGTGCTGGGCATCCCCCTGACGCTGGTGATGTTCCAAAGCCTGGGCGAGAGGATGAACACGTTCGTGAAGTACCTGCTGAAGCGCATCAAGAAATGCTGCGGCATGAGGATCACGGAGGTGTCCATGGAGAACATGGTGACGGTGGGCTTCTTCTCCTGCATGGCGACGTTGTGCATCGGGGCAGCCGCCTTCTCCCACTACGAGGACTGGAGCTTCTTCCAGTCCTACTACTACTGCTTCATCACCCTGACCACCATCGGCTTCGGGGACTTTGTGGCGCTGCAGAAGAACCGAGCACTGCAGCGGAAGCCCCTATACGTGGCTTTCAGCTTCATGTACATCCTGGTTGGGTTGACAGTGATCGGAGCCTTCCTCAACCTGGTGGTGCTGCGATTCCTCACCATGAACAGCGAAGACGAGAGACGGGATGCCGAGGAGAGGGCGTCTTTGGCAGGAAACAGGAGCAGCATGGTCATTCACATTCAAGAGGAGACGACGCAGAGGAGCCGGCGGAGACGGGAGCACCAAAGGCAGCAGCAGCAGAGGTACAGGTCGGAGGTCACGGACCTGCAGTCCGTTTGCTCCTGCATGCACTACCATGAGTTCGGCAGCTCAGCCGCACTTGCTCCAGGAGGTGGAGGAGGAGGAACTGGAAGAGCGTTTTCCCACCAGAACTCCTTCAGCTGCCAGCTGAGTCCAAACCAATACTTTCACTCCTCGGTGACGTACCGCATCGAGGAGATTTCACCAGAAACGCTGAAGAACAACTTCTTGCCTTCCCCCATCAGCTCCGTATCCCCCGGCCTCCATAGCTTCACAGACAACTTACGCCTGATGAGACGGCGCAAGTCCGTCTGAACAAACGCGACACCCACATTCTTCCTAGTCCCACCCCCATTTTTAACAACACCAGTATTTATTCAGTGATAGGTAAAGCGGTCACTGTTGATACCCAATCTGCGTTCTCTGTCCAGTCTGTACTATGCATGTCCTGCATGCGTGCATTACATTAGCATTTTACGACTTACGTGACTGATCCACTACGAAACTTTCCCAAAGTATTCATGTGTATTTTGTGTATTTTTGCACTCTTCCATGCTGCATTAGCATGATATGCTCTTTTGAATGCAATAGCTTTTAAAACTTCATAGCTTTAAGGCTTGATTAGCTTCTTGAACAGTGTCGCTTTCCCCTGTATTGGCACATTGCTATAAACATTTGTAAAACATTGTGAAAATTGTTACAATGTTTTACCATGGTACTACAAGGTTGTTTTTTTCCGGAGACGTCAAATTTGCATATTGTTATTACCACTTTATTACATATTATAATAGGCTCTAAAAAGCTTTCCACTTCCAGTGTTATGGTGCATGTTGAAATGACTTTGTTCTTCACCGATGTTGTTGAACAAAGCTAGGCAAACTGTAGATGCTAAACCAGGTCTGTGTGCGTATATCTCTCTCAAGTCCTGGTGCTTTCATTTGAATGTTTTGTTTTTCCCCACCAATCGATAAAAAAGAAACTTTTTAAGTATTAAGATGAAATATCATCAGTGTCATGCAAAAACCGTGTGTCTCCATTTTTATTTTTTACTTTTTTCGCATCATTTAGAAGCTTTAAGTACCCCTTGCATAGTGAACACACCAATAGAAATGGTCCAGGATTAAAACAAAAACCCAAAACATTGTACCTTGACTTCCATTACAATCACAGAATGTTTCCTTCACCTAAGAATTTCCTTCTCCTGTAAAATTCCCTTTTTGGAAATACTAGTTTTTGTTCCGACAGCGACGATATGTTTCCGTGGAAATGTAAAAGGACTAAAAGCTGCTGGAAACATAATTTAGTATAAAGTAATGTCGTAAAATGACAGACACTGCATCATAAAACGTAATGGAGTGTACGCATGCATGACAGTCTGTGGTGTAAATTGGTCATGGGACGCAGATTGGGCACTAACTCTGCTCCTAGAGATCAAGGGTTAAGGGTTGAGAAGAACTTATCCATGTTGTCACTGTCATATCAAAATAACTAAAAAAAATGAAATGATTTTTCATACCATTTGAAAAACGCCAGCTGCCTTTTGCTCTGGGTGAACAATTCATAATGAATGGACCGATGAAAATGGCCCAAAATTACTCCGAATAAAAGTTCAGTTCATTAATGAAGATAATGTTTTTTCAGTCTCCATTAAAGTCAAAATTTTTGTTATGACAGTGACAAAATTTATATCCTTATGCAGAAGTTTGAATATCCCTGGTCAAAAAGAGCATTCCTCTACAACCTCTTATACTCGTGGGTATATTTTCATTTGTCCATCTGAATTTATGTGACCAAATTGTAAGGCAAATTATTCAGTAACTGCATGAAATACATGTAAATTTCTATTTTTTTTTTTTTTTGTAAAAGTTCGCCTCATGAATGAACAGTAAATGAGTTTTATGATCTACTCATGTTGCTATATGCTTACAATTTACTGCTGAAAGCCAAAAATCTCAGACGCCCTTTGTGTCACTTTATAAAAGTAATTTTTCCAGAGCAGATCACTGAAGAGACGCCCTGTTTATAGTTTAGAGCCCAGATTTGTGGAAAAATGGGTCGACTTTCAGTAGAAAAACAAAGTTCAGCTTCTTTTATTATAAGGGTTTAAAATGACATCACCGTCTATTTGACTGGAAAGAAGAGCTACAGCCTCACACGACGCCCAGCTTCTGAATGGAGCTTATGAAATATGAAAGCTATGAAGAACATGAAGTGCGTTTTGGAACCACCGGTGGTCTCGAGGAGTTTAAAGGGTTAAATATGTAATATCTTTGGTGCACACTTTCTATTTATTTGCTGATTTTAATATATTAGAAACAAGTATGAAATAAAATGTGTCATAACCTTTGCACAGGCCACGTTACATCCTTTACCCCTCCTGATATATTAAATTCAGCAAATGAGCATTAATTGTGTGTTAAAATGTGCTGAAGTGGATGTGTTCACTTATTTTCACTTAGGATATCAACAAAAGCATGTCATTTGACCAAGGCGCCTGAACTTCTGCATAAGACTGTAAATGGAACAAAGTAATGTTCTTTTTGAACATACAAGCCAGTGTTTACTGGACCACATCGTATCAGTGACCAAGATATAGTGCAATTAAATACCTTCCTGCAGAGTTTAAGCTTCAACTCTCATCCACCAATCTTGATCCAGCTCAATGCTGATCTGTTTTCAAGTTGTTTATTAACTGGACTCACAAAGTTCAAGAGTTCTTTGAGTGATACAAACCCAATCCTGGTCCAGGAGATTCACTTCATAAGTACACACAATGTGGAGGTCGTACACCAATTTAAGGGTTCTTCCTGGACCCTTTACATTATGTGGAGGTCCTCTGAACTTTTAAAAGCTTCTTCACTCTCATTTATCTCATTTGCAGAAAGAGTTCTCCACAGAACCATTCACTTTTACTACAGAATTGTGCAAAGAACCCTTTCTGGTACCTTTAAGAGTGTGCATAAGATTTGGAGTAGAAACATGCAGGAAGGTACTGTACAGGGCCAAAGTCAGAAACCAACCTCACTTATTTCATCTCCAGTCAAAACCGCCATTAAGTACAAACTATTCATTCCTCAACAATGAAATCTATCAGATTTTAGCGTTCAGTGTGGCCACCCTTTACCTTCGCCCCTTGGGGGCTGTCGTGGCCTGGAGGCTAAGGAACCAGACAGGTTGATTCCGTGAGCCGACAGTCTGTGACTGAGGTGCCCTTGAGCAAGACACCTAACCCCCAACTGCTCCCCCTGCGCTGGGGATAGTGCTGCCCACTGCCCTGGGCAAGTGTGCTCACTGCCCCCTAGTGTGTGTCTTCACTAGTTTGTAGTGTATGCTGTGTTTCACTGCACAGATGGGTTAAATGTGGAAGTGAAATTTCCCCACCAAGGGACTAATAAGTGTCACATAATAATAATATTACAGCTTCCATTCTGTTCAGGAGACTCACTTTCAGTTTCAGAGATATGTTTCACACCTCCAAAGTTCATTCTTAGAAGTTGTTTTAGCATTTTCTTCTTCTCACCATCCAAGTAATCAAAACCATTCAGTAATGTTGAGGTTCTGGACTCTGGGGTGGTCAGTCCACTGCTCTGAGAACACCAGCATTAAAGCTTCTTTTAGTTTTTCTTCTTTTTTGTCCAAGGCCTTCTTGACAGCTCGACACAGACCCAACATTTTAAATGGTCTTCTCATGTTTTCAGATCTGAAGTTTATTTTCTCCTCCCTCTCAGAGATGGAAGCTTTCAGTGCTGTTTATCTGACGGGGGCAGTGTTGATGTCTCCCACCATAGGAGGCCTATTTTCTCTGTAACTCTAGTTCTGGTAGCTCAAATCTCCTTTGACCTTCTCCTTCCTAATGCAAGTAGATTGTCGTACAACTAATCTCCTCAGAAATATCTCCTGGAAACTGAATAACTCGTACTTAATGGCCATTTAGATTAGAATGAAATAAATGAAGGGTGGTCTCTGACTGTGCTGAGCATCTCCAGGAGGAGGGTTGGTGATCATGGAACACACACATACACACACTGCATCTACAAAAGCTGCTCCTTAACCAAAATCTCATTTTGGCACTTTTCTTTTCCCTTTGTTGGGCTCTCATGATGAGGTTCGTACAGGCTTGCGCTCCAGGTTATTAGAATAATAGAGGAGCATGAACGGGGAGGGATGGAAATCCGATAAAACCCCACGAGTCTCTTAATAAAGGACGAGAAGCATGAAGCATGGAAATCTGTTTTTCACAGAAACTCATTTATCTGTTCATCAGCGGGCTGCTGTTTGCACCCCCCCCCCCTACCTCCCGCCCCCAACCCTTTTTTTTGAGCGATGCCCGGAATGAGGCTTGAATTTTACCACCTGACCTTGATATCACACGAGACGACGCACACCCGAGCTTCGGCTACAATACAGAGAGAAAGAGAGAGAGATTATTTTTTACAGACAGAGAAATATTATACTGTTTTTTGTCTTATCTAAAGATGACTTCTAGCTGGGGGGAATCTCAAGTGCCACACACCAACGAATGAGAAATAAAAAAAAAAAAATTATATGACAAGGACTTGAAAGCATCAGGTTTTATTGTCGTTTCGTTTGTTTGTTTTTTTGTTTGTTTCTTTGTTCCTTAAAGAAGCAATTCCGTTTAAGAAGCTGAGATACTGGTTTTCTTATTTAAAGAAACGCCATGCTGAAATATCCCTCAAGTCTAGCATGTGCATAAGTCATCGTTCAATGTGTGTTTTGTTTTTCTTTTCTTTCTTGTTTTTTATTTAATTTATGTCATTTCCTTTTGAGGGAGGTTTTGTAAATTGTATGTGTATGTAGAGATTTTCCAATTGTGTAATATACGGATGTGATTGGAAGGGAGCGGCGAAGTCTTCAGGTCTTGCCTGATTAATAAATTTAATATTTGCATGTGCTTTGTTAAAAACTGGTATGCATAAACTGTCAAAAGGGAAAAACAATAGCAACCTTGCCAATGGATTGAATATCAAAAGCAAATAATCCTTTAAGTTTATTTTCTAAAAATAAAACTGTTATTTTTGTTCCTCTCAAAGATGTCCAGTTATCAGACTACTGCTACAAACGTTGTGTCCATGGTCTCAAAGGTTTCACGAGGATGGTACGACACATTCAGATGGCCGATGATGTTTGCCAACATTCGGGTTCTGTAGGTACACAAAAGCAGGGTGACATCAACAACAGTGCTGTGCCATAACTAAAGATGCTTGTGTATGGATCAATGACGTGACGTCACGGCAACTGCTGTCAAATTATTTTCCTATTAAATAATTTTATAAATACATGACATCACATTATCCTGCAATACCTCTTTTATGTGAGTACATTTTTGGTGCATCAAACTACAATTTATTTTAGCCATTTATACCTTTAAAATAATCATTTAAAGTGTCTTGTGGTGCGACCATCAAATCACATATGCTTAGTAAGCTATTAAAGAAGGTCATTTCTGATGAATTTAGCTCGATTTTATGTTTCAAAGCTTTGAATCATGACATGCTACAAAATCAGGCAACATTAAAAGTATTCAACTCATTGGAATCACTGTAACTTCTGATTTCCTCAAATGTCATGCGGTGCAACTGGCATTAGGGGACTTTTATTTTGACACACTTGTAATAAAAAGTAGGCCAGGTATGGCATCATAAAGAAGACCCCCATATAACCCTCATGGCGCAACGTTCAGAAGGTCTTACAGAAATATTGATAAAAACTGTTGCTTTTGAGTCCCTGATTAGGCCGGTTCAGTTCACCCTGTCAGTTGGTGTCACCCATAAAAACCATGAAGATAACTTTTCATTTGGAGATATAAGGGCAGATGTTTACATGTAAACAAGACAGTTTGTTTACAGTGTAAACAAGAGACTAGTTGTACATGTTTTCAGTTGTCATAAGCAATAAATCTATTATGCTTAATTCGGTCACATCACTTGACATATTCTGGGAGGTTCAATTATTTAATTATTTATCATTTTTGCCACTATAAAAGTTTCTAAAAAGTTTAATAGATTCTTGCAGATGCTAAAAGTCATATGCTTTTTTTTAAAAAATTGCATTTTGCATTACATTTTTTAAAATGTAAAAAATTATTCATTAATTAAGAAATTAATTCATTTTTGAACAAAAATTATTTATTTATCGTTGACCCATATTCAGATGTCCAGGGGTGGAAAATGCTTGAGTGATTGTGCTTTGTTACTGTACTTAAGTATGATTTTCGGAAGAATGGCACTTGCACTTGAGTATCATTGAGACTATACACTTTTATTCAGTTACATTTCAAAAATAAAATACACCATTTTATTTACTTGCTAGAAATCTTAAAGGCCAGAGGATAAATCTTAAGTAAATCTTTGGCCTTTACCTTAAGAGACCTGCGTGAAATCTATTCAGGGAAATGTTTAAAGTGTTTTCGTTTTGGCACTTAAATTGATGATCTTTGCAAATGTTACATTTAAATGTATGGCTTTTAAACATTTAACTCAGGATAAACATTTAAGGCAGAATCTCTAGCTTGGGTCCAGTTTTACGTTTATACACTTCAGTGTGTTTCAATAAGAAATGCTCCACTACATCTCAAGTATATTTTTTTAATTGAGTAAGACTTTTTACACAGCACCTGGACTTAAGTACAGTTTCTCAGCACTTCCTCCACCCCTGTACGTCTTTTCCCTGCTTGTGATCAGTAACTGCTGTATTTATGTTCTCTGAACGTTTTGCCTTTGAAGAGAATCCTAAATTGAGATGTCATTTTCTAGTTTTCAGTTTCGGTTGATGATGGTGATTGTGTTGTAAAGGTCCTTCTGCACCGATGAAGCAAACACAGACACCATAACAAGCTGGTGTAGCTGGAAAAACTACTACCAGCCAAACAAATCGAGTGTGAATGGTGGAGGAAACAAGCAAAACGTCTCAGTCTTTACACACATGCTCTTCACACCAGCTCGAGACCTGAGTTTGATGGTGTTTGTTGCGTTTTGGTTGGTTGGTGTGAAAGTGGCTGACGGTTCAGTGCTAGTGGTGACATTTTAAAAACGTCTCATTCTCAAATTTCGAATGGAAAAGACATCCATATGTTTACTTCTCCAGCAGTTATTGACAGGAGGTATTGAAGGTTTTGCTACCTGGACTTGCTTTGCTCTAGTAATTTGAGTAACGGTGACGTTGGAAGGGAGACTATATAAGAAACGTCAGTGCAAACAAGTGTCCAGGTATTGGACACCTACCATAAAGTTTCATGCAAAAGTTTGGGTGAATTTATTTTCGCTTATTTATGCATTCAGTTAAAATCAGTTAACACATCTGCACATTTCAATTTCAGTTAATGCCATATTTCACTTAATTACTCTCATATTTCACTCAGTGATTGGTATATTTAATTAAATTACCATCATTCACTCAATTACTGACATCATTTACTCAATTATTGGCATATTCCACTCGGTTACTGACATGTTTCACTCATTCAGTGGCATATTTCACTCAACTACTCAACTACTGCTTAATCCTAGACTTAAGCTAACTAGCTCAATAGCCGAAGTGTTAGCATGGTTCTTAAAGAATGTGATCTGTGACTTAAACTTCATTTAGATTAACTGACAGGCTCAGCTATAATAGCTACCCTGCTGACTAGCCACCAGTTTCAAGTTGCTTCTTTTTTTTAAACATCATTTTTCACCGTATCTGTCACGTCATTCTGTCCATCGAAAGGTTTTTCTTTAATGAAGGCTTGTTATTTGATGCCGTGTTGTACTTGCAGTAATGACTGAACAAGAACGCAGCAGAACTGACTCATGTATTTCATTAAGATTGGCTCTCCTGAGTTGGACTGTTTTACTCTCAGGCTGAAATTTCGTAATCACGTCTCACGTCGGAGTGAAGGTGTGAGTCGGTCTACAGGCTTCGCCGTAAATGATTTCACTTCCTAACTGTTACTGTGTTTTTACTAAACAGAGCTTCCTAGCTTTTTATAGCTAGAATTCTGAAAGTGCTGTGTTTTTTGACTTATCATGTCCATTTTGGCATCCAAACAGGCCTTCATGAACTTTGTTCATTAATCTATAACCTTAGTAAGATGAAATTATGAATTTAACCCTTTGTCTTTTCTCCGTGGCTCTTATCACATGTGATTGCAGGCCAATAATTGAGGGAGAAGTTTTTACACCATACCAATTAGATTTATAACATACTAATTCTATGTTATATAAGTTATAGCAATATCATTTATTTAAGGAGTTTTAATTCCATTTTTGTGGTTAGAGCACAGCGTTAATCTTGGCCTATTGAAATGTAAATTTCAATACAACCAAATGCATTTTTCCTCCTTTGACTGGATCCTGCATTTTCCTCTGTTCAATTAAAAAAGTATATATATATATATATATATATATATATATATATATATATATATATATATATATATATATATACAGTACTGTGCAAAAGTTTTAGGCATCTAAGCCAATTTTTAAACAGTTTACCTCAGCAGTGAGTTTATCACAATATACATTAGAATAAAGTCGTATTCATCATTCAAATAAACAGAAAAACAATAAAAACAAGAATTTCTTGGGTTCTTATTTTTCCTTGACACCTTCACAGCCGCCACAGAGACTCGTTAATATCATCAGTTACATCATGAGCTCAAACCAGGAGCTGCTTTTTAACTACATATAATACTGGACTTCCTCGAGGAGAGGCTTGGAGATGGTTAAACAAACACACCAACATCCAGAAAATCACTATTAATTATATATGCACAAATAAATTGATTTTGAAAATGTGTCTTGGGTGCATAAGATTTTTGTCACAGTACTGTTTATATATATATATAAGACCTTCCAAACCTTCCAAAAGCTCTCAAAACCTAACTCAATGAAAATGATTTTCCAAAATGGTGTGTGGATTAAGGGACGGGGAGTCATTACAGCCACTTTCACATTCAATACAGTCAACCGCAGTTCAAGACGCATTGATTTGGCAGAGAAACGTCTGTTGTTGCTTTTAATGGAGAGAATTAAGGACAATACATGACTGTGCACAACCACAAACACAATAACGGTGAACCTCAAACTGTTTACCCACGAGGAGCATCAACAAACTAGATATTCCTCGACCACCTCACATCTTCCGCTTTTGTCGACAAAGAGTCAGTACAGTGTTGAAGCTCCAATAAGCTCAACACTTACTCGCTTACAAGTTGAAAAGTCTCTGCTCTTGTAAATGAATGTAGATAACAGTCATTTTATAATACTGTACAGTGCATATATTGTAAGTAAACAAGAAAATCCTTGGAAAACTGAAAAGGCATATTTTCAATTCCTATACCTTTGCATTTTTACAGACTTCAGTGTACCCTGTAAATGCCTTTAAGAGGTTACTGCTATCAAGAGGTTTGTACCTGTATGAGACACATATTTCAAAGAAGAAAACACTATATTTTATGAAGCTGTGTGCTTATGCATATTGGAAGATCTATACAGGACTAAACCAAAGGGACTAGCCATAACACAGTCCACAGCCTGTTTCAGTGTCTCTTATACCTGTTTTTACTTTTTACCAATACAAAGTTGTCTGTTAAACCAGAGGTTGCTTTGTACACTACTGTCCAAAAGTTTGGAATCAATTACCATGTCAGTCATTCGTGTTACTTTATATTCAATAATAACTTACACTTATAATATAGATTTAAATGTTACAAACTATTCGCTAAAAGGTATATTTAGAGGTTGTGTTCAATATTTCAAAACAATCTGTGAATAAGAAATGATTAAATTCTAACAAAAATATACTGTTATACATTAATTCATAGCCAGGTTTAGTCATGATTATCCCAAATCTGATGCCTTCGGAATGTTCCAAAGAAGTTGGGACAGTTTACCACTGTGCTACATCACATTTTCTTTAAACAGAACTTAATAATCACTATGACTATGATCCAATTTTAAACTTGCAAATTTTTGACATTTTTCTCTTATATTCTTATAACATTTAACTGCTCAACTATATGGAGACAAATTCTGTATTAATGGGAGACAGATTTGGACTACAGACAGGCCACTCTAGCACCTGCGCTGTCTGATTATGCAGCCATGTTGTTGTAACACAAACAATGTTTTTTTGGTGTTGTCCCTGAGAAAGACGTTGTCTAGAAGGCTGCATAAATCTTTCAGCATTAATGATACCCTCAATGTGCAAGTTAGCTAATACCCTCCAACACCTTGACAGAATGTGGCTTTTGAACTTTACACTGGTAATGATCAGGATGGTCCTTTTCTCCCTTGGATTGGTAAAAACAATGGTCCATTATTTGTATAAACACAGGGAATGTTTGATGCATTAGGCCACAATATTTCCACTGTCTTTCTGGACATTGTTGATATATGATTTCTGCTGTGCACAGAACATTAACATGCAACTTCCATCATTTTTGGAACATAATGCAGGCATCAAGGGCAGCACAGTGGTACAGTAGAACTAGTGCCTCAAAGCAACAAGGGCCTGGGTTCAATTCCCCAGTCAGGTGACTGGAGTCTTTCTGTGTGGAGTTTACATTTTTCCCCTGTCTGTGTGGGTTTCCCCCGCAGTAAGAGAGCTACAAGACATATAGATGAATTGGAGATGCTAAATTGCCCCTAGGTGTATATGTCTGTGTCTGCCCTGTGATGGACTGGTGACCAGTCCAGGGCATTTTCTGCCTTCCACCCAATGAACACTGGGATATGTTCGTGCACCCCCTGTGACCCAGGAGGATAAGTGGTTTAGATACTGAGTGCAGGTATCAAATGCAGAATAAGCACGTATTTACAAAAAACAATTCATTTGATGAGATAAAACATTTAATTATATATTTACACATCACTGCTTTTGAAATTTGTCCCAGTGTTCCACAGCTTTCTTGGTCATTTTAGAATAATCTATGGTTCTGTTCATCATTCTGGACACATCTAATGGCTTCTTTAAGTCCTACTAATTATTTGAAACCTGTGAATTTGCACATGAAGAGCATCCTAGGATTATTTGGCACATCATCTGCAACAAATTTAGCTTTATATTGTGTAGAACTTTGACTCCAAACTTTTAAACAGTAGTATAAGCTTGAAATTTGGGATGTGTTGGGCTGTAAGCATTAAAACTCTAGTTGTCATGAAACTATCAAGCTCCAGATTCTGATATTAGGGAGGACTACATCTTGCACTACTGATGAGTGTTAATCCCAAGCAGTGTAATCCATTTTTAAATGTGATCATATGTTGTTCATTGACTTATCTTTGTATGACCCTGTGTGAAGATTCTCTACGAATGCTTTTGTTCTGGATTCATTGATAGTTTCTGATTCTGGACTGAAGAATACAGTAATCCTTGTTTATCCCCTTGAGAAGCTTGAGCATATGGCTTTGTTTGTTTATTTCCTGTTTCTTGTGTGTGTGTGTGTGTGTGTGTGTGTGTGTGTGTGTGTGTGTGTGTGTGTGTGTACGCATGATTCAGTGTGGGCGGTGGACTTTGTCCCTTGACCAGGGTGAAGCAGTCACGCATTTGAATTAAAATTATGAGCCTCCCTTTCACCCTCCTGAATGCTGAATTGTTGACTGTTGTATGTCTGCCTCTCTCTCTCTCTCTCTCTCTCTCTCTCTCTCTCTCTCTCTCTCTCTCTCTCTCACCCCTGCTGTTCTTTTTATGACAGACATAATCATTGTTGTCATGACAAACCTCTGAAACATCAACTTTATACACTATATACAAAAGTATGTGGGCATCTCCTCTTAATGACTGAATTCAAGTGTTCCAGTCACATCTGTTACTAACAGGTGTATAAAATCAATCACATAGCCATGCAATCTCCATAGACAAACACTGGCAGTATAGTGGGCCGTACTGAAGAGCAAAGTGAAATGTTTTCAAAGGTTGTTGCCTTTGTCATATGTCAATTTGTGAAATTTCTGCCCTGCTAGATCTGCCCTTGTCACTGTAAGTGCTGTTATTATGAAATGGAAACAACTGAGAGCAACAACAGCTCAGGCACAAGGCAGTAGTGGTGCAAACTCACAGACCGGGGTTGCCGAATGCTAGTTTGTAAAAATCACCCACTGCAGAGATCCAAACTACCTGTGGAAATACCACAAGCACAAGAACTGTGTGTCTGGAGCTTCATTACATGGGTTTCCATGGCCAAGGAGCATCACACAAGCCTGTGACTGCTATGTACAATGTCAAGCATTGGCAGAACTGGTGTAAAACATGCCACCACTGGACTCTGAAGCAGTGAAAATGTGTTCTCCAATTCCATAATGATGTCCATGGTTTTGGAATGAGATGTGCAACAAGCTCATATAGGTGTGATGATATGATATACTTTTGACCATATATTCTAGTAGAAGGAAAATTACATTTTAACTTGTGTGTTAATGTAATTAAATGTTGTTCCAAGTCAGTTTAGATCATTTTTAGGTCCATTCATAATGAATTGAGTGCACAGTAGTCATGAGGTTTTCTTGACAGCAAGCATATAGAAAGTACTGTGCAGACGTCAGAGACCATTAAGTACAAGTTATCCATTTTTTTCAGAAGATATAAAGTATAAAGAAGAGTATAAAGAAGCAAAAAGTCAAAAGAAAATAAATGAAAATATACAAAAGCAGGAGTTTCCAAAACTGGAGTATAAAAAATGATTTAGTGCTCCAGAGAAAATGTGCCTCCTAACAACCACCTGGAAGACCTGGTCGACACCAACACTGCCCCCATCAGATAAACAGCACTTACAGCTTTCATCTCTGAGAGAGAGGAGAAAATCAAGCTGCTTCAGATCTGAAAACATCCACAGGTGTTTCTGTCCATCCTTCCACTGTGAGAAGACCACTCAGCGCTATGGGTCTGAAAGGATGTGTAGCTGTTCAAGAAGAACCTCACTGAGAAAAGGAGACGGACACCAAACAAAGAAGCTGAATGATGGACTGACCACCCCAGAGTCCAGACCTCAACACCACTGAATGGGTTTGATTACTTCAGAAAATCATCAACCAGCTTCTAAGACTGAACTGTGGAGGTGTGGAAAACATCCCTGCAGGTTTATTAGAGAAACTCAAAGTGAGTGAAAAGAATGGAGGCAGGAATAAAGGGAAAGAGTGACACAGCGAGCACTGAAACTACTTATCTCTATTTGTCAAGGCTTTCATTTTCTGTGAAATATGAATAACTTATACTTGATGGCTGTTTTGACTGATCTCTGACTTTTGCACAGGACTGTAAGTACACATATGTGCACACACTTAGTGCTTACAGCACAAACACAGCAACACAGACCCTATTTCCGTATTCATTGTGTGTCTTTTGCTATCTTCACTTTAAACTCACAGTGGGCCCATTTCTTACTGCAGTATGTATGTGTTGCACGTCAATGGAATCTGCAGAAACTACACGTACTGAGCATTTACATTTTCTCTGGTACGAAGAAACAAACAAACAGAAAAAAAACAACACAAAAGCATTTTGTTTTATGCAGTACTGGACAAAGTTTTAGGCATCTGGGGAAATGATATGTAAAGCTTTTTATCTGGGTATTAAGCATTTATTTGTTTGATAAAACACCAAAACCAGAATAAACCCAAATAAACAAATACACAATCCGTTGTGATTTGATGAACAGTGAGGGTGTTACCTTAACTATTCCCAAAACTCTTTTTCATGGAAGTCTAGTATTTGTAGTTACCAACCAGTACCTGTTTTATTTCATCAATCCTTCATTAACCACTTAAATCCCAGGCTTATTACATACTAAGGCTCATTACTCAGTAACTACAGGGACTTCAGTGCAAACTGTTTGAAATATTCTTAGGTTATAGAAGTGTGTAATAAAACTTTGGGCCTGCCGGTGAGTCTTGGCCATTTACGGGGTTAAATTAAATGCTAACGTTCCATTTAAAGGCTACCTACATAAGACATTCATTACACGTGAATACGTACATTGAATAACATATTTATAAAGCAATAGTATTTATGAACAGCTTCGTAATCGCCGGATGACAAGATATTTTATAAAGTAAATAACATTGTACTGACAGAAGGGATCTTAAGCTAAAGTGACGGACCTATTTGTTTCATTTATAACACTGTTATAACTATGTTCTTCTCAAATGATGGAGCCGATACAAGGCTATGCAGAGGCCTAAATGGAAACACTATATCAATTGTATAATTTGTCATTTATAAGTACAAAAGTTCAGTTTGAAGATGTTACAAAAGGACCTGTATGTCTACTTAAAATGTCAGGCTTACTACATTTGCTTCGTAAAACATTATATGTCATCTTGGTTTTATGGCATGAGCTGGTCGAAAATACTAAAGCACTAACTTTGTAAGTACATAATTCAAACCTTATTCATGTGTTATAAACTCCTCATGCAGGTAGCCTTCAAATAAAGTGTTACCAACTAAATCATATAGAATAGAATAGAATTCAGAAGCATTAGCCTGTTGTGTTTTGCATTCAGAGGAATTAGACGTCCACATTTATCCCATCTGTGCAGTGAAATACCCACATACATGCACACTAGGGGGCAGTGAGCACACTTGCCCAGGGCGGTGGGCAGCCCTATCCATGGCACCTGGGGATCATTTGGGAGTTAGGTGCTTTGCTCATGGGCACTTGAGGGCACTCAGCCGAGGGGATCGAGTCAGAAACCTTCCGGTCACAAGGCCGGTTCTCTGACCTCCAGCCCACGACTGCCCCGCATGAAATCATATTCAATTCTTTAATGATAGAATGGAACGAATCTATGCAATAGCTGGACTGCAGCATGTCGAGAGCCAAACCTGCTCTTATTGTATTCTTCAAAACAACATATGAATAGCTTTGTTGAAAACAAGAAATTCATGATACTTTGTACTGCTTTTGTGTTTAGTCATATTTATTCTAATGTTATATATCATTTTGCAGGCCAAAAAAACAAAAAAACAAAGTTATTGCTAAGATAAACAGTGCTGATTCATTTTTATAACGGCCTATAGGGGGCACAAGATGCTATGTTTCTCTTATTGCAATCTGGTGCAGGATGTTCGGTATTATTAGTCAGTTTGCAAATTATTATGTAATGCTAAGTCATTACCATGCAAGATTTTGTTAGCTCAATAAGCATCGGCTATATATATATATATATTCTAGCTACAGGCAGAAGCTGCTCAGAACTTTAACCCAAGTTCTCAGAGTTCTGCCCCTCCCTCAATCATTCTTCCCCCATACTACCACCACCATGTTAAAGGCATGGTCTGAACTCGACAACGGCATATTGCTGTTGTTGGAAGAAAACCTCCTATCCCAGTTTTTGGTGTTTTATTTTTGGCAAATTTCATGATGACCAAAAGAAACCGCTCCAAATGACTTGGGAAAAAAAGTCTGGTGTCATTGACTTACATTAAAAGTAAAGGTAGGTTTTTTTACCCCTTCTGTAAAATTACCATTTTGGAGATACAAGGTTTTCTTCCAACAACAGCGAGATATTTGCACTGTGGGTCAGTTTTCAGGACAGACATTAAAGGAATGGTTCAGTGAGAAGATTGAAACTAGAGTGGTGAGGCTAGCATTGCTAACAAACACTAAATAGTCACCCAACCAGCCCAAATTGTGTCTGTAGAAATACCTCACCAACACTTCTCTCAACCCACACCCAGCTCTTCAGATATCGGTTCATGTTAAAGTAGCTACTCATTAATCTCATTAAAAAGGCTGTCTAGATACTTTTGCCAATAGTAGTTCTATACAGCAGTATATAGTTAACCCTAATGTTTTTAATAAGGAGAGATGTTGATTGATTTGTTTAATATGCAACACTATACTGCACAGGTTTCATTGTTCTTTTGATGTATTCCTGTAAATGTAACAAATAAAGTTGTCACTGGGGCAAAGTTCTGCCCTATTTACCAACCAATAGCTCGATAAGTCCATCCTTAAAAATAAAACCTAACAAATTCATCACATTCTGACTTTCAACTCCCAGAGAAGCCTCACATGAATGTGAACTGATGTAGGCAACCATCTGACGTTTAGTCAATTCTTCAAGGTTTATAAGATCAATCTCCATTTATCATATAAAGAATTCAAAACCAAATCCTATAACAGGATTAGTACGTCTCACACTTTCAACTCTCAGGAGCAATTCATGAAAGGAATGCAATGAAGCACATACTCTGACACTTAGTCAATTTATCAGGGTTCATCACTGTTTCATACAGAGAATTTAAATATAAAGGCCTGACACTTTGAACTCTCAGCAAAAAGCACTGTACTTTTTAACGCTAAACCCTCTGAAAGACTGTCTGAAGCAGAGTCATTGTATCGAGGGAACCTTTTCAGATGAAGGAAAATACATCTGCTGGGGCAAGGCAGGAAGACCTTGAAGGTAAAATGATATAAACTGCACGACCTTTTTTATGCTGAGGCAACAGGGGCTAATTCCGGCTTCTCCAACTCTGTTTTTGTCATAAACTATCATTATGAATGCAATTGATTATACACTCCCCACGCATTTCATTATAAATTCTACTGCCTTTCACTGGCCATTTTATTAGAAACACCTACTTTGTACTTCAACTCAATGGCCACTTTATTACTGCCTTATAGCTCCTGTATGTAGGTGTATAGTTACAACCTGCAGCTTATCTGTTGCTGCACAGTTTGTCAGACCCCCTCCACTCCAGCAAGGTGGAGCTACAAGGGAAGATTTCTAACAAAGCAGCTCAGCAGTATACAATCTGAAGATATAGAGTAAAAGTGAGCTGAGTTAGAGTAGAGCGATGACCCTTTACCTGTGCCTCTGACAATATGGGCACATATGCTTTGTGTAACAGTTAATTACACTATTGTAAAGGCACAGTAGTATATCTCCCTCATTATATAATAAGACTGTAAGTCCTCATACTGGAGTGACGCAGTGAGGATGCTGAGCCTGAGCGTTAAAGCACAGAGAGCCCAGGGTAACCTCAATATTCCTGAGCTGTACACATCCACAGAGAGGAAAAGCCGTGAGCGAGAGAGGCTGCCTAATACTCGGATGAGATAGAGGGAGAATCAAAATTACCTCTTGCTGAGTGTGAAATCCAAATGAGCCTCTGTGACAGCGAGACAATGTGTTTGTGTGAGAGTGCGTGGGTGTGTGTGTGTGTGTGCAGCGAGCCTATTTATGGGAACAAAGCTCAGCGCCTGAGGGAATATTACGACTCTGTGACTTCTGAGAAAAAGGAAAGTGTGAGATGAGATTTGTAAGTACAGTACTGTGCAGAAATCAGAGACCACCCTTTATTTCACCCTTCAGAAAATAATTATGTGTCATTTTTTCCAGTATTTATTGTGTCCGCTCTTTACCTTCATTATAACTTCTATTGTTTTCAGGAGACTCATTTTCAGTTTCTCAGAGAAACCGGCACGGATGCTTTTAGAAACACCTACCGTGGGCCACGTTCTTAGAAACACCTGCTTTGTGCCTCCAATATGTGGCCACTTTATTACCATATAATTTGGTGGTGTTGAGGTCTGGACTGTGGGGTGGTCAGTCCATTGTTCAGCTTCCTTGTTTGATGTGTCCGTCTCCTTTTCTCAGTGAGGTTCTTCTTGAACAGCTACACATCCTTTCAGACCCACAGCACTGACTGGTCTTCTCACAGTGGAAGGATGGACAGAAACACCTGTGGATGTTTTCAGATCTGAAGCAGCTTGATCTTCTCCTCTCTCTCAAAGATGAAAGATTTAAGTGCTGTTTATCTGGTGGTTGGTGTCGACCAGGTCTTCCAGGTGGTTGTTAGAAGTCACATTTTCTCTGGAGAATTGAATCATTTTTTTTAACTCCAGTTTTGGAAACTCCTTCTTTGACTTCCTAATTCCTTCCTAATTCAAGTTGTTTGTCTTATCTAATCTCTTCAGAAATATGTCCTGAAAAATGATTTAATGTTGGGCTCTGACTTATGCACAATACTGTATATAAGAGTGATAATGACTCCATAAACACGCTACAGTTGTATGTGATAAAGCTTCAGGATGGAGCTGGAGCCAGTGTGAGACAGTCCCCAGATGGGAGAGTCTGTGTGCACTATGAGAAGGTAACCCCAACGCTACCAGATATTACACTTGTGTGCATCTGATCAGAATTTGACGCAGTGCTGGTACCAGCCTTACCAAAATCTGACTTGGTTCTTCTCAGTATGTCCAAAATAAGACCTTTTCTTTGGTTATCTATGCCTTTCAGTGAGGTGAGTCTTGATTTGCTTGAGAATCCATTTCTTTGTCCAAGGTCCTCTCAATAGTCTTCACCAACACCAAGGTACAAAGACATTAACATTTTTTCCATCTTGCTTGTTTATTGTCTAGCGTTTACATCCAGAAAAAAACCACTGAGAAGACCACAGACAGGACAGCTCTGATCGTTGTTTGCAGATACAAATTATTACAGTTGAAGATTGTTCGTCTGGTGTAGTGAATAGCACTTCTGTCTTCTGTGCTGTAGGCTGGGTTCAATCCTCTGCCTGGACAAGCACCCAACACCATACCAATAAGAGTCCTCGGGCAAGACTCCAAACATTACCATCTCATATCTGTGTAAAAATCATCAAATTGTAATGTGCTATCGATAAGAGCGTCTGGCAAATGCCATAAATGTAAGCTTACATTTAAAAAAAAATCTTTCAAACTCCTTCAGCCTTCTTCTGGCCAGCGTCAATCTGTGCCATATCTCTTGACTGATGAATTATTTGTTGTTAATAATTGATCCAAGTTGGAAGCGGCTGTCCACCATTTCCACATCATCTTCCTGGTCATGTTGCTGGTCTTTCCTTTTGTCCTAACCTTCATGTTCTTCATATTAAACTGAAATCCCATCATTTCAGTCAGATCTTTAACGTTCATCACAAGGATCTTCACGTACTCATGATTTTGTGCCATCATTGTCATGTCATCTGCATGTCAAAGACATCTGCAATGTCTCTCTGTATATGTTCAGCACACAGGTTGTACAAAAGTGGTGATAGTGGGCAGCCTTGCTGGACCCTTTTGCCAATGTGGAACCAGTCTGTTTGTCCATTTTGTGTCTGAATGTTTATGATGATAACCGCTGAATATGAAATATGACTTCTACATACAAATAATGTATTAGGTATCCATAGTAACCACTGAATGAAACAGAAATGGCTTTTGGTTTTTCAAATTTTGCATTATTTGAATGACCACATGTATTGACCACATCTCACTGTCAGCATAACGTTTAAGCCCTGAACTGTAATGATAGTTCAAAGCAATCCTGTCATCAAGACATTCTGCGCCCTTTAGAAATGTATATTAGGCTTATCTAATAAACAACTCTAAATTTATAAATAAATATATAAAACCCCAATTCCAATCAAGTTGGGATGTTGTGTAAAAGATAAATATAAACAGAATATGATGATTTGCAAATCCTTTTCAACCTATATTTAATTGAATTCACTACAAAGACAAGATATTTAATGTTCAAACAGATAAACAGATGTTTTTTGCAAATATTCACACATTTTGAATTTGATGCCTGCAACACGTTCCAAAGAAGTTGGGACAGGGGCATGTTTCCCACTGTGTTACATCACCTTTCCTTTAACAACACTCACTAAGTGTTTGGGAACTGAGGACACTAATTGTTGAAGCTTTGTAGGTGGAATTCTTTCCCATTCTTGCTTGATGTACAACTTCAGTTGCTCAACAGTCCGGGGTCTCCGTTGTCGTATTTTGCGCTTCATAATGTGCCAAACATTTTCAATGGGAGACAGGTGATTTGCAGGCAGGCCAGTCTAGTACCCGCACTCTTTTACTATGAAGCCACGCTGTTGTAACACGTGCAGAATGTGGCTTGGCATTGTCTTGCTAAAATAAGCAGGACGTCCCTGAAAAAGACGGTGCTTGGATGGCAGCAGATGTTGCTCCAAAACCTGTATGTACCTTTCAGCATTAATGGCGCCTTCACAGATGTGCAGGTTACCCCTGCCAGGGGCACTAACACACCCCCACACCATCAGAGATGCTGGCTTTTGAACTTTGCGCTCATAACAATCCGGACAGTCCTTTTCCTCTTTGGCCTGGAGGACACGACATCCATGATTTCCAAAAACAGTTTGAAGTGTGGACTCGTCAGACCACAGGATACTTTTCCACTTTGCGTCAGTCCATCTCAGATGAGCTCGGGCCCAGAGAAGCCGGCGGCGTTTCTGGGTGTTGTTAATATGTGGCTTCACTTTGCATAGCAGAGTTTTAACTTGCACTTGTAGATGGAGCGACGAACTGTGTTCACTGACAGTGGTTTTCTGAAGTGTTCCTGAGCCCATGTGGGAATATCCGTTACAGAATGATGTCGGTTTTTAATGCAGAGCCGCCTGAGGGATCGAAGGTCACGGGCATTCAATGTTGGTTTTCTGCTTTGCTGCTTACTTGCAGAGATTTCTCCAGATTCTCTGAATCTTTTGATGATATTATGGACTGTAGATGATGAAATCCCTAAATTCCTTGCAATTGCATGTTGAGAAACGTTGTTCTTGAACTGTTGGACTATTTGCTCATGCAGTTGTTTTGTTGCCCCTGTCCCAACTTCTTTGGAACATGTTGCAGGCATCAAATTCAAAATGAGTGAATATTTGCAAAAAACAATAAAGTTTATCCGTTTGAACATTAAATAATTTGTCTTTGTAGTGAATTCAATTGAATATAGGTTGAAAAGGATTTGCAAATCATCGTATTCTGTTTTTATTTGTTTTAATGCAACGTCCCAACTTCATTGGAATTGGGGTTGTATGACATGATTCTTAACAAGGTGCCCCCAAGGCAGGCGGGGGCCCTGCACAACTTGCATAGTTAGCAGATTTAGTTTGAACTGTCGCTGATATGACGTTTCCTAGTTATGATTTCAGAACAGTCTACTTTGGCTCCTGTTCAAGCTGTGAGGCTTACCCATAGGCTCCTTCAGTGTGTTTCTGTGCAAATACATTCATGTGTGTCTTCATAGAAGTATAAATCAGCCCTGACATGCTCAGTGCCTCGCTTGGTCGCTGCTCGTCGTTATCTTGCTGCTTGCAGCCTCTCAAACAGACATCGAGTGGGTGAGTGGGCTTGAAGCCAGAATTCACCGATTCTTTTTTGGGCTCTAGCTCCAGAACCTCCTGCATGATTTTTTCCCAAGCTGAGAACAGCTGTCCAAATCTTCCCCCTCACACAATTCAACAGGACTGACCCCTGTGGATGAGGTGGGAGTGGCTCTTGTGGTCATCAAAGCAGCTCTTTTGGTCCATTTCTATGCGCTCTTTGACTGTTCATTACTTTGGGCATAATGCAAAGTGGTAATCGCTTGGATATACTATCGACTGGATTTGCTTGTGTGGATTCCTGCTAGCCAGGGCTCTGTATTGTTCTTTACTATCACGTTGTTCACAGATGGCTGTCTTGTGACTTGAGTACTGCTGATGGCCAGAATTTGGTGAATGTCAATAAAGCTCAAGTAGTAACTGGACAGCACTAATTGGGTCAGTTCCTGAATGCTTACATATAGTTTTTCCCCAACTGCTTGTAAATACCCAAGCCATTGACAAAGTATGTCAACACAAGGCCTATTCTCATGAGGCCAGCCGTGGTCTCACAATGAGAATGTCTCGGGACCACCATGGGACATTTTTTGGCTAAAAGTGGTTTGTAGACTAGACATTAGATTGGGAAAAATCGAGTGGGAAAATTGACAAAGAATGTTTAAATATTGGGGGGGGGGGGGGGGGGGGGGGGGTTGTGCATAACACTTTCATAACATTTGTGGTGTAATGCCTTTCTTTATGTCTTTAGCTGTGTAGCTGTAAACATGCTAGCTAGCCAGTTAAATTAAAGTGACAAAGTTATGTCAGCAGTCTTGTATACAGACGAAATAATGTTCATTACATATGAAGTATTTTAAAGTCCTTTCAGTCCCACTTTATATTAAGTGCCTCTAATAACTGTGTAGTTACATATAAACAACATATGCAGCAACTATGTAACTACTGATGATTTAGTTACTGTCACATGTGGATTACAGTAGTACTCCTTATGTAATTAAACATGTGTATCAACTTTATTTTTGCCTCATGTAATTACACAAGTATATCTTGATAGCTGTAACAGCCTGTTCTCCCTCATGTAATTACACAAGGGTAATAACATGAATGTAATTGCATTTGTAATCAGCTTCCCTAACATTTATGTAGCTAAGACATTGTGACCAGTTTAAGGTTTAGGCCACTCTGTAATGTGACTGTATAGCAGTATCCCCTTATCCTAAAACGTAACTTTGATGATGTTAATTAAACGTGTTGCATTTTCCTCAAACCAATATCTATATTACCGCTCTGTCATTACACAGTACTTACATATCAACTACACAGGAACTGTCCACTTATTTTAAAGTGTAACTTTAACACTGCAACACAGGAAAGCTACACTTGTGTAATTACATGAGGCAAAACTGAAGTTGATACACATGTTTAATTACATAAGCTGTACATCTGTACTCTAGCTGTAACATTGACTAAATCATCAGTAATTACAATGTTATTGTATATGTTGTTCATGTGTAACTACACAGTTATTAGAGATACTTAATATAATGTGGGACCATAGTTTTTTTGCTATTGCTTTTTCCACCATTATCATCAGGTTTGATGAAGGAAATGTGGCAGGTCGCAATGATTCTTGGGTAATTCGACACTTGGGTTCCTTTAGATGGCTCATCTAAAACCCTTCACTTGAGCTGATAATGTAATAAACCCTTAAGGTGGCACTAGGGATTCCCTCAAGGATAAATGATGAAGCCAAGTGGATGTGGGTTTGTTGAAACTGGGATTGAAACAGGCCCAGTAATAGTATACAAAGCCAGAATTTGACTATCGATGCATCCACCAATGCGTTCTTTCACAGCTACTCCTTAGAGGTTGGACAAGCTTTACAGAACATTGGCAACAGGGCCAGTTCTTGCTGTAAGTGGTGTAAGCTGTCACCCAGGGCCTCTGAGATGTGTAATTGAGGTTTTTAGAGATAAACAGTTGGCTTTTAGGCTGAGCAGACAGTTCACCAACTTCAGTTGTTTTGACATTGCCAGCTATCTAACATCAGCCTACACCTTCTAGCTGCTATAGCATGGCCACACTCACCAAGGGATTTGCAAATTTACATATTACAGCATTTATCCCATCAAATGACCCACAAATATCAAGGCTACAACAAAAACAGTGAGAACAACTTTGTTTCCTGAAGCTCCATTATGTCGCTGTCATGGCCAAACCTCATATCTCTGAAGATGGCAACTTTGAATGGGAATTAATGGAACCAGATTTTTTTTGCGACTCATTTTGGAGCATTTCTGTCGCTCTATTCATTATGAAATTTTAAAACATTGTAAAAGGCAGCCATTTAAAATCTATACAAAAAATATACAAATTGAGCAAAAATGGAGATGCAAGGTTTTGTTCTCACTGTGATGATTAGCAAAATCAAGCTAGCGATGGAAAGACATAAATAGAGATATAAATCTTTGGATTCCAATGATAAAATTAAAGGCTACACAAAGTCTCTATAAAGTTAGTAGATACTTCAGTCATAGAGGTTTGCTGTAGTTGTAATGCAGTTATTTTTTCATGCTGTTGGAACAAAACCTCGTTTCTATATTTTTGTATTTACATTTTTTTTACATCATGTAAATTTGCCAGTTTTGTAAAGATCAAAAGTTGAATTTACATAAACTTTTTGAGCAAAATGTGTTTATTAGTGGTATCAAATTTAACATGTTAATAATGTGGTAACATGACAAATGATTAATGCCAACATTGTTTTTAGTGTCATTAACATAGTTTCCTAGGTTGACCCTTGAACCATTCATAGTTCCACCCCGAATCCCAGCCTCTTGCATGCAAATGCTAGAGAATCTGCATCTGTAGTATTCATGTAGAGCATTTAAGTGGTTAGTTTATGATGGCTCACAAAAAACTAACAAACGTGGAAATCAGTTCCCTCCAAGAGCTTCCAGTGTATCAAGAGACCATGAGCTGTATGAAGGAAAGTGAGAGGCTGCAATCATGAAGAAGATGAACCATTGACTTTTCAGGTATATACAAAAATTTGGACCCCCCTGGCCACACAATCCCAAAGCTTAATAGATTCCCAAGCTATCCAGTTGGCAAGGTGTTCTTTTCATCAAATGCTGCTCCTTTTTTCCCCCAAACATACCTTTGGTGATTTAGCCCAAAGATTTCCATTTTTACCATCCATCCATCCATCCATCCATCCATCCATCCATCCATCCATCCATCCATTTTTTAAGCCACTTCTCCATCAGGGTCGCGGGGGGATGCTGGAGCCTATCCCAGCGGTCATCGGGCACCAGTCCATTGCAGGGCAGACACAGACAGTCACTCACACATTCACACCTAGGGGCAATGTAACATGTCCAATTGGCCTGACTGCATGTCTTTGGACTGTGGGAGGAAAGCGCTACCCACTGCGCCACCGTGCCGCCCCCTTACTTCAGTACTTGTTTCCAAAATCTTGTTTTGCATAGTTCAGATGATTCTGACTTTTGTGATAAGGTGAGAAGTAAGGTTTCCTTCCTATGACTATTTCATGCACATCATAGAACAGCACATACCCTTGTCAGCTAAACCCTCCTGCAGGTCCTTTGCTGTCAGATGGGGGTTTTGCTTTGCCTTTCTGGCCAGTATATGAACACTTGTAATTGAGTTTTCCAGATGTTCCTGACCTGTTCAAACAAGTTCATTACAGCCTGAGTTATTTAAGTTCTGACACTTTACAACTGGAGGGGTGCCCAAACTTTTGCACACACCATATTAACAATTTTGTCGTTTTCTATTTTTTTAAATTATAAATCTTTTTTGTCTTCTTTTATACATATAACTAAATGTGCTGCTTTATGAGTGCAGAAAGAAAAGATATTTAGCATCAAATTTGAGGAATTAAGGCAACTTTGATTAATCATGATAAACTGCATGAATTAACCACAGATGTTTCTTTTTGACAGACTTAGGTTTTACATTCACTTACATTAAAAGTAGAGCATCTTTCACGCCCGAACAACAACGTCATTTCAAATTCCATTTTCTTTTCTTCTTCTTTGCCAACGGTCAGTAAAGCAAGTCCGACCTAGCAAGCTTAGCTATGAAAGAGCACCTTCGTGGGTGGAGCATAGGTCAGTTCACAGATTCTTTTTTTGGGCTCTGGCTCCAAAGCTTTGTGTATGACATCACGGCGGCGGCTCGGCGCAGCTGGGTCCCGCCCTTGGGAGGGGAGGTGGGGGCGTGCGCTGCCGAGCGCTATTCAGCTCCCGCTGCTCCCTGCTAATTAAGCTGTCAGGGCGGCGGGGGGGAGAGAGGCGAGGGCGACAGCGTAAGAACAGTGGTGGGCTCAGAGCTCGGGCCCCCACGCTCCATCCAGCCTGTAATTTAACCGCAGCTCAAGTGAACGCTTCACACAGCCAAGCAGCCTGAGGAGGGCCCGCTAACTTAGTCGCTGTGTATGTGGCACTGATATGATCAGATGTCTGTGCAGGTGGTCTGAGAAAGAGAGAAAGAGAGCGAGAGAAAGAAAGAAAGAAAGAGAGAAAGAATCTTTTTTTGTATGAAACACAAATATTCGCCCACTCTCTTGAGAAGATGCCATTGGGAATGCTATGTTGTTTGTACAAGAGCCTGAAAGCCTGAACAGACAGTCTTTTGACTGCCTTAAATGGATCAAAGCATTCAAATGGACACAAAAACCAAAAGAATGCACATAAAAACAAAAAAAATGAAATGTCGTCTAGCGAGACAGATTGGATTAAGTTATTTGCTTATGTTGCCCCGCTATAAATATCATTATGGACATTCTGGATCAAGGTTTCTGTAACTCTACGTTTTGGCTAAATCCCAGAATTGCTCTCTGTTCACCACTACATGCCCTTTTGTGGCCTTTCTTCTTCATAAAGGAAGGTTTTTCTGAAACATATTCTAATAGGTTATTTTGAACTTGCATTTTAAAAAGACAATGTTTTAATATCAACATATGAACAAAACGTTGTATCTCCAAAAACGTAACTTTACAAGAGAAGCAAAAAAACCACTCTTACCTTCCAATGTGTGTTAACATAACATTAGACTTTATTCTTAGTACTTTCAGAACATTTTTATCGCTCCAAACATCTTGAAATTTTGACATAGTGTAAATGTCAACTGTTGTTTTCAAATTGTATAAAAAAATAAAATGTAGCAATAAAAAATGGTAAAAAAAAGCAGCAACAATATGGAATGTAACATATGTGCTGTACAAAAAAACTCATTTATTTAAATGCCACTCAAAAGTTTTCAAGTTTTTCCTTTTTCAGCATCAAGAAAAAAAGTAGAAAACAAAGGTAACTGAGAATTATACAGAAGCGTCAATATAATATCAAGTTTTTCAGTGTTTATTGTGTCCACTCTTTACTACATACTTTATTACAGCCACCATTCTTTTCAGAAGACTCACTTTTAGTTTCTCAAAGAAATCTGCAGAGATATTTTTCCACTCCTCCAAAGTTCAGTCTTAGAAGTTAGTTTAGCATGTGGAAGTCTGGACTCTGGGGTGACCAGTCCATCATTTTAAACAGCTGTGGACCAATGAAGTAAAAGTCAACCTTATTGGCTGCTGTCACCAAAGGTAAGTTTGGAGAAAAAATGAGCAGCATTTGATGAAAGCAACACCTTGCTGACTGTTAAGCATGAGGGAGGAACTATTAGGGAACATTGCAGGGGTAGATGGAAGAATGGATTCCACTTAAATCAGTGAAATGTGCAAGGAAATGTTACACAGTCAGCTCACAAGGAAGTCTGAAATATGACAATGCGCATATGTCATAAAGGGTCATGCATATATCCCAAAATATATAAACATATATGTTTACATGTATGTAAGTAAAAAATATTGTACATATATGTTTGATAGATGGAGAAATTCACCTGTGCATAATCTGAAAATTAATTGAATACATCCCAATACAGTTCAACTTTTTACTATGTTATATGTTTGCTTTTAAATATTAAAGTATGAGAGATACCATTAAAAAAGTATTATATATTTTGTTATAGTTTATTGCAGAGCTTACAATGTCTGTTTTATTTTAGTTTGGTTATGTGGCTATTATATTAATTTTCACTTCATCATGAAGTATGTAGATGAAATGAAAACGCATAAAAACATATTCTATAACAACAAGCCAGTATAAGTAATACATGCCATCCATATGCGAAAAATGTGTTCTATTACACACTGTTAAAAATAGTTATGCATATATGTTTGTATACGTTGACATGGCTGAAATAAATGCCCCATATTTTCCCCGTATTTGATTTGAAATACATTAGTATATGTGTCACATATGTGACAAATGTGTCATAAGGTAAATCCATGTATGCTTACATATGCCATATATGTGAAATCCATATGCAGCCGCATATCAGATTTCCATAAGAGGGTCAAGAAAGTGAAGCTGAAAAGAGGCTGGATTCAACAATGACAATGATCCAAAACATACCTCAAAATCTACCATTACATACATCACGGATTACAAGCTGAGGCTTCTGGAATGGCCCTACAGTCCCCCGACACCACTACATCATTCAACTACATCATATTTTTGTGGATGAAAATGCTTAAAATAGGAATGGAAAGACTTACATTTTCCATTTTTTACTAGATCAAATATAAGGTAGCATGAAAAACGTACAGATAAATGATATTTTATTAAATACTTCACTTTAAAATGAAAAAAAAATATGAAATTTGGACAGAGGTGGTCTAACTCTTGTACGCAACTGTATCTGCTGAAAAATGAATAACTTGTGCTGAATGGTCGTTTTGACTAGGAATTAAATAAATGAAGCAGTCAGGTGGTCTCTGACTTTTGCACAGCACTGTATTTCAGTTTCTTCTAAACCCGTCATACAGTCACCACAGGGCAATCAAGCCATTAGCTCATGCCATGCAAAGTAAACTTATTAGGGGCAGAGCAGCATTTCAGATTCAGGCTTTGTGTATGCCAGCAAACACAATTTGCATAAGAATGAAAGCAATTTCTGAAAATGTGCAACCACTGATTACATCTCTAATCACCGAGCCATCCAGAATGCCACTGCTGGAAATCTACTGCTGTCTCTTCATCCATACATGTAATATCTGTGCAGCATTGCTAGGTACAAAAAAAAAAGTCTTTATTTCATGTCACTGTTCAAAAGACACGAACTCTTAAAAATTAAGAGCCCAAAAAGGTCCATTAATGCAGAAATTCAAAACTGCACTTACTACAGCCGCTATGACAATTCCACAATGTTGTCAGCAAAAGCTTAGACTGAGCTCGTCTTTTCATAAATAAAAGTAAAAAAAAGGTTCTTTGGTGGGATGAAAACAAATGGAGCTGAAAATTATACAGAAGTCTCAATATAAAATGTTTGAAAAAAAAAAGAGCAGCATTTGATGAAAGGAACACCTTGCTAACTGTTAAGCATGAGGGTGGATCTGTCATGCTTTGAAAACATTGCATGGGTAGATGGAAGAATGGATTCCGCTTAAAATCAGTGAACTGTGTAAGCAAATGTTACAGTGAGCTCATCTTTGGCTCCATTAATAACTTTTCACTGAATGGTTGTTTAAAGAAAACATGCTATTTTTATTTGTAAATGAGACACGTAAATGTCCCTTCCTGGACAAGATGCTCCTGGCAGGGTCTCTCAAGGCGAACGGGTCTTGAGTGAAGCCTCAGCCTAACTCGATCCAAAACCTGACATCAGTGTGTAACTGCTGCACAATTTAAGGTGAAATTGAAATCTGAATGAGAAGCTAGCATCAGCCTCGAAAGATCAGCGTATCAAATTCAGCATGATGAACCTCGTTCTGGCTGACACAACGGGCTCTACAGAGTTCATTATTGGTTTGCATGAAGCAATTGTCATGCGTGAATCAGGTGAAGGAACATGATGGAGAGCAGCGGTGAGAACTGCAAAAACCAAGGAGGCACCAAGAAGACAAGAATGACAGGATGAGGACATATCCGAGCAGGTGGGCAGTGAGAAAGGCTGACCTTATTTTAGCTAGGCTAGCATTAGTTTGTAGCATACTGACTGTTACATCACATCACATTTACATCACATTTGAGATAAAAGCTTTTGCTGATTTTCATTTTATCCTTAGTGAGCCACCTTAGTGTAGCAGATTAATAATGAATGAGGAAGAAGTGAAGGAATTGAAAATGCATAGATTTTAGAAAAATTTAGAAAAAGGCAATGCTCTGTGTGTGTGTGTGCGTGTGTGTGTGTGTGTGTGTGTGTGTGCAGAGTTTGGGGCAGGCTGGTCTGCATCATGCAACTCCCAGTCAGAAAAGTCTCACTCCGGCCTTGTCCATAAACATTACATTCAAATTCTCTTCAGTGTCATTTTAAGAGCATTTTCCAGTCCCCAGTGTGTTTTGCATGTGAGTGTGAGCTTGTTTGATTTTGTAACAGTCCCAGATCTCTCACAGTTCCAGTATTACATCAGACTTACTTGCTCTGTGGAGCACATGAGTGCTGCAGCCTCTGCAGTGAGGAACTGACAACATCTCAGCTCACTTCACCCAGCAGAACTCGAAGAAAAGAATATCTTTGTCATTTTGTTTCACATTTTGTTTCACATTTTGGCCTTTCACCATACTTTATCTCAACATCTCAACATGTGTTGCATACTGGGAAGTTTACAGTGTTGGGATAACATGGAGACACGTTACAGTTACCGACTATAAGAATTCCGTTACTTTTATTACATATATATATATATATATATATATATATATATATATATATATATATATATATATATATAAATGATGACTTTACAGGAGAAGAAAAAACATATTTTACTTTTAACGTAAGTCGATGGAACCGGCCTTTTTTTACCATTTCCTCTGAGATTTACAGGATTTTTCAAATTATTATAAAATCTGAAAAATAACAAGAGATATGAGGTATGTTCCCAACAGCGGTGATATGCACTATATAAATAGCTCTGTGATGACGTTAATTTCTGCTGGTGCCCCTATTGATCTCCAATAGCACATTACTGCTAAGATAATGGTAAGTTACTATCATTTTTTTGGATGTTCTAGATCCATTGTGGACATTTGTGAATACCATAGCATCAGTCACACCTGTTCTACTTGGTGTTTAAAGAAATGGTGTTCATGTTATTTGGGCCTATTTAGCATTTGTTTTTCTCTCTTCACGGACTTTTACTTTGAAGCTTGGGGCTAGGTTATTGCTGTGTTGTCGCAAGCTTCAGGGTGTCTAAAATGAAAAAGAAAGAAAGTGAGCCCAGGCAGTGAACATAATTTCAGTCGAGTTTTGGACCTGAACCTTGAACTGGGAGAACCCAAATTCCGACAGTGGTGTCAGAAAGTGGTGCAAGGGTTTGGCTGAGCCTCAGATGGGAGAGGTCGAGCTGGGCGTGGTTCAGAAGAAGGAGGTGAGGCTAGCAGAAAAGGTGAAGAAACTGTGAAGAACTGGACTCAGTGGCCTCAGGGGAAGAGCTCGCCAAAAGAAAGCAGCAAGCCACTGCAAAGCACGGGTGACCGGGGGTATTTCCGTGGTCCTCAAGGAAAGACTTGATCTCTTGAAGATACCTGGGCGGAGAGGTGCCATGCCACTTCCCCATGTACATATTAGCTGAAGAAACAGCTGATCTGCAGCTATTAATAGGAAAATTAGGCGTTGACATTATGCCTTCCATGCTGTCATGTCTTTCATTCACCCATTGCCACTAATAGACCCTCACGTGACTTGATGAAGATGGCAGTTGAATCCACCCCTACAACTTCAACACATCTGCCTGAGGTAAGGCGTTATGATGGTTCAGGGAGTTTGTCAGCTTATGTGTGGCAATTTGAGATGGTTGCAGCAGTAGCAGGGTGGGGGACAAGGTGAAGTCAGTGCAGTTAGCCTCAGCCTGACTTGGCGTAGCCTCATTGCCAGCCTAGGAAGGCAGTTTGATGAGTGTGTGGGGCCCATGCGCGTTGAAGAGAAACTCGATCAGAGAGTGTGCCAATGCAGAGGGAATTTTGGCCTGCTCTGACACAGAGAATAAACTAAAGGAGAGTTTGAGGCAGCATCCCATGACAGCTTGGCTTTGGATGCATTCCTACAGATGGTAGGGCCAGTAAGGCTCCAGCAACAGTTGTGGATTGATAAGTCAACTTGCTTGAAAAGGCTTTACAGTGGGCAGACGAGATGGAGGCGATTTTGGCAGAGCATGCAGGCCGCAGCCAGGTTTGTTCAGTGGTGGGGGCGGACTGCAGTGACAGCGAGTGCAAGGAGGAAGAGGCAGAGGGGAGAGCTCATCCTCACTTGGAGACACTGCAGTAAACAACACAATGGGACATGGTGGAGGGTCTCAAATGCATCCATAAAAGAATGCATCCATAAATGACGGCATGCCGTGCGTCCCCAAAATGAAGGGGTGTATGTGAGGAACAAGGGCTAAGAGTTTCAATTAGCAGAGAAAGTCTGAGTGTTTAACCCCTCAAACGGCTTTATGGGCCTGCTAGCCCAACGTTTTACTACACCCTTAGAATAACCTAAGAACAATCTAAGAATAAGTTCGTCCATGTAGTTATGGAACAATAAGCCTCAGTGTGTCATAAGCATGGAATTTTAAGCTGTTATTATGCGCAGCCGCTCCTCTAAACAGGACCACGCATGGATGGCAAGACTACCACACATACTGTATTAGATGCGCCCCAGAAGGACCAAGACACCCTGATGGCTGCAGGGGACAGCCCAGAGGCCAAGCCCATGGGGACACCAGATACCGCCTCAGACTGAGAGCCCACAAAGAGGAGGTGAGGGACTCCTAGACATTTCAAAGACTTGTTCTGGTGGTACTGGTAAGCAGCTCATGGATTCCTGTTACAGTGGAGGCTCTTGAGGGGAAGTGGAGTTTTCCACTTTGCTGTTTCTTTTGTTAGTTTGCTGCTCGTTTATTTAGTCTGATCACACATCAACACTGTGTTTTGCTAGTAAATGATGTGTTAATATATATATATATATATATATATATATATATATATATATATATATATATATATATATATATAATATTCTATACATTTTGTTTATTCAAATATTAACACATCATTTACTAGCAAAACAAGCAGCGAACAATAAATAGTGATTTTATGGATGTTACTTTGTTTGTTTAACCATTTCCAAGCCTCTCCTCAAGGAAGCCCAGTATTATATGTAGTTAAAAAGCAGCTCCTGGTTTGACCAATCAGTGCTTCAGTAAATTGTGCTCATGATGTTATTGGTGATATTAACAAGTCTCTGTGTCAGCTGTGAAGGTGTCAAGGAAAAATAAGGACCCAATAAATTATTTTTTATTGTTTTATGTTTTATTATGAATATGACTTTATTCTAATGTATATTGTGACAAACTCACAGCTGAGGTAAATTATTTTAAAACTTGCTAACATGCCTGACACTTTCACACAGTACTGTATATGTATGTTTACATTTACAGCATTTAGCAGACGCTCTTATCCAGAGCGACTTACAAAAGTGCTTTGTCTATCTAGAGAAAGTATCTTTACTAGTTACCAATAGGTTAGAGAGAAAGACAGTGCTGAGCTCAGGTACTGCTAGGAACAAAGTCACTGTAGATACAGAGAGAAAAGGAACAGAGTTGAACACAGAACTCTGTGTAATACACTACACTACACTACACTACAATACACTACACTACACTACAATACACTACAATACAATACAATAAACTGCAATACACATTGCAATACAATAAAATATAATATATAAGTGCAGCATGATATTTTGCAATCAATACTTAATTCAATGCTCATTTAAGTACTGTGTAAAGAGATGTGTCTTCAGTCTGCGTTGGAAGCAAGAAACCGCATTGTTTGGATAGTCAGTAGGAGTTCGTTTGACCACTTGGGCGCCAGTACGGAGAACATTCTCAATGCTTGTATTCCACGCACCTTGAAGGATGGCGGGTCAAGCCGAGCTGTACTCGAAGCTCGAAGGGCTCGTGGTACAGTTCAAGATTTCACCATTGCCATCAAGGGGCTGGTCCATTTCTGGCTTTGTAGGCAAGCATTAGGGTTTTGAATCTGATGCGTGCAGCTGCAGGAAGCCAGTGAAGGGAGCACAGCAGTGGGGTGACGTGGCTGACATTGGGCAGATTGAAGAGCAAGTTGCAGTAGTAAGGCCTTACGATGACAAGAGACTGCACTAGCACTTGGGCGGCCTCTCGGGTGAGGAAGGGTCGGATCCTACGGATGTTGAACAGGAGAAACCTGCTTGACTGAGTTAGGTTCATGAGGAGTGAAGAACGATAACTGGCCATCCAGAATCACACCAAGTCTTGGCTCTACAGACGGAACAATCACAGAGTTCTCGAATGAGATGGCAAGATCATGATGAGGACCTGTAATTACAGGGATGAATATCAGCTCAGTTTTGCTAGGATTGAGCTTCAGATGGTGTCAGACAGACATGCTTAGATGCGACTGGAAACCTGTGTGTCAGAGGGTGAGAAAAAAGCATTAGTTGAGTGTCATTAGCATAACAATGATAAGAGAAGCCATGAGATGATATTACATCACCAAGAGAGCTAGTGTAAAGAGAAAAGAGAAGAGGACCCAGCACTGAGCTTTGTGGGACACCAGTGGAGAGCCTGCATAGAGAGGATGTGAACCCTCTCCATGTTACCTGATAAGAGCGATCCTCCAGATAGAACTTGAACCACTTCCATGCATAACCAGTGATTCCAAGGTTGGTGAGGACGTCCAGGAGGATTGTATGGTTATATATGTATGTGTATATATATATATATATATATATATATATATATATATATATATATGTAATATTCTTCTTCTTCTTTCGGCTGCTCCCTTTAGGGGTCGCCACAGTGGATCATCTGCGTCCATCTTGCCCTATCCACTGCCTCCTCTACTTTTACACCAACCATCTCCATGTTCACCTTCACTACATCCATAAACCTTCTCTGAAGTCTACCTCTTCTCCTTCTGCCCGGCAGCTCCATCTCCAACATTCTTTGACCAATATATCCACTATTCCTCCTCAACACATGTCCAAACCATCTCAACCTGGCCTCTCTGGCTTTATCTCCAAACTGCTCCACCTTCACTGTCCCTCCGATCTGCTCATTTCTAATCTTGTCCAGCCTTGTCACTCCCAACGAAAATCCCAGCATCTTCATTTCCGCCACCTCCAGCTCAGCCTCTTGTCTTTTATACAGAGCCAGTCTCCAAACCAAACATCATAGCAGGACGCACTACTGTCTTGTAAACCTTCCCTTTCACTCTTGCTGCTATCCTTCTGTCACACATCAGCCCTGACACCCGTCTCCACCCACTCCATCCTGCCTGCACCCTCTTCTTCACCTCTTTTCTGCCCTGTCCATTGCTCTGGATGGTTGACCCAAGATATTTGAAGTCATCCTATTTATGACCTCTACTCCTTGCATCTTCACCTTTCCACCTGCCTCTCTCTCATTCACACACATGTATTCCGTCTTATCTCTACTGACCTTCATTCCTCTCCTCTCCAATGCAAACCTCCACCTCTCCAGATTCTCTTCCACCTGCTCTCTACTCTCACCACAGATTACAATGTCATCTGCAAACATCATGGTCCATGGAGCCTCCTGCCTGACCTCATCTGTCAACCTCTCCATCACCATTGCAAACAAGAAGGGGCTCAAAGCTGATCCCTGATGTAACCCTACCTTCACCTTGAAACCATTTGTCACTCCAACTGCACACCTCACCACTGTTTCACTGTCTTCATACACGTCCTGCACCACCCTAACATACTTTTCAGCTTCACCTGACTTCCTCATACAGTACCGCAGTTCCTCTCTTGGCTCCCTATCATATGCCTTCTCTAGATCCACAAAGACACAATGTAGCTCCTTCTGACCTTCTCTGTACTTCTCTACCAACACTCTCAATGCAAAAATTGCATCTGTGGTACTCTTTCTGGGCATGAAACCAAACTGCTGCTCACTGATCTGGACCTCTCGCCTTAGCCTTGCTTCAACAACTCTTTCCCATACTTTCATCGTGTGGCTCATCAACTTTATACCTCTGTAGTTACTGCAGCTCTGCACATCACCCTTGTTCTTAAAAATGGGGACCAGTACACTGCTTCTCCACTCATCAGGCGTCCTCTCACTCTCCAGGATTTTGTTAAACAACCTGGTTAAAAAGTCCACTGCTTTCTCTCCTAAAAATCTCCATACCTCCACAGGTATGTCATCTGGACCAACTGCCTTTCCCTTCTTCATCCTTTTTAAAGCTGCCCTCACTTCCACCTTACTAATTCTCTGCAGTTCCTGATCCACTATCTCTCCCCCCGTTGTCCTCGTCTCTCTCTCGTTTTCCTCATTCATTAGTTCTTCAAAGTATTCCTTCCATCTACTCAACACTCTCTGTTCACTCACTAGTACATTTCCCTCTCTATCCTTTATTAGCCTAATCTGCTGTACATCCTTTCCAGCTCTATCTCTCTGTTTAGCCAAACGATGCAAGTCCTTTACTCCTTCTTTACTGTCCAGCCTCTCATACAGCTCATCATAGACCTGAGCCTTTGTCTTTGCCACCATTGTTTTCGCTATGCGACTAGCCTCACAGTACTCCTGCCTACTTCCTTCATCTCTCTGGTTATCCCACTTTTTCTTAGCTGCCTTCTTCTTCTGAATACTCTCCTGGACTTCCTCATTCCACCACCAACTTTCCTTGTCTTCTTTCCTCTGACCAGACGAAACACCCAACACATTCTTGCCAGTTTCTCTCACCACCTTAGCTGTAGTTTCCCAGTCCTCAGGTAGCTCCTCACTGCCCCCAAGGGCCTGTTGCAATTTTTCCCTGAACTGCCTGCAACCATCCTCGTCCTTCAGCTTCCACCATCTAATCTTTGGCTTTGTCTTCACTCTCTTCCTCTTCTTTGTTTCTAATCTCATTCTACAGACAACCACCCTATGCTGCCTTGCTACACTTTCCCCTGGCACCACTTTACAATCTCCATTCTCCTTTAGGTGGCATCTCCTGCTAAGGATATAATCCACCTGTGTGCACCTCCCTCCACTCTTGTATGTCACCCTGTGTTCTTCCCTCTTCTGAAAATACGTGTTCACCACAGCCATTTCCATTCTCTTTGCAAAATCTACAACCATCTGACCTTCCGCATTTCTGTCTTTCACACCATACATACCCAGCACCTCTTCATCCCCTCTGTTCCCTTCACCAACATGTCCATTGAAGTCTGCACCAATCACCAATCTCTCCTCTCTAGGGACACCATCTACCACTTCATCCATCTTACTCAAAAATTCCTCTTTCTATATATATATATATATATATATATATATATATATTTTTTTTTTTTAACGGTGCTGAAGGCTGTTTCCTGCTGAGCTCGGACACCTTTTTTTCTGGTGCAGTGTCCACTTTCAGCTGTTCGGCTGCTGGGTCCAAAACAATGGTGGGGTCATACACTGCTTTTGGCAATCCAGTTTCACAAGAAAGGTGTCACCTGTGTTCAATGGATGTTGGGTTCTCATTCCAGTCTGCTGGCTATAGCAGAATGCCTGCTTTTGTTTTGCTGTGACATCCATTTGTATGACCTTTAGAGGGTTAAACCAGTTTGGGGCCTGATTTTCTCCCAAGGTAAGAACAGCTGTCACTGACAGTTCAGACCTGGCTGACCCCTGTGGATAAGACGCGAGCAGCTGTGTAGGTCAACACAAAAAGCAGAGAGTCTTTCTGCCTGAATGTTTTGCTTCACTATTTGCACTGCCTGCCCATTACTCTGACCATAACCTGTGATCACGTGGATGAAGTAATGAAGGTCTGTGCTGCAACAGTTTTGTTTGCATTTACGACTGAATAGATGCAAAGATAAATGTTAACACGATCGTCTGTACCGTGTGTTGCATTTCTATTATCGAGGTTTTCCGAAATGTTGGCTTCAACATTCTGTTTGATGCTGGAGGACATACAATGAGCAATGTGCAGAATAGCCTGTCATTTCATGTGATAACAATAGATTTTTATGACCATAGTTTTGCCAAACTGGACCATTCCTTGACTAGCACCACATTTTTTGTTGTTGTTGTGAAAATTAAAATGTTTTTTAAATAAGTATTCTGTATTATGGAAACACATTCCAACATGTAGAAGAGAAAAAATATTATTATTTGGGACAATATATCATTATTTTCAAGTCAACATTTTGAGTACAGATGTGATTATTTTGACACCATCAGTCAAAAGTCTCACAGTAAAATTCTAAGAAAATGTGTCATTATAAAAAAAATAGGTCAAACTTTTTTAAAATAGCCATTATTTTAACTTAACGTGTTATTCTTTTAAGTCAAAATGGTGAGAAAACAAATCATTATTTCAAAATACTAAGTCAAATAAAAAATTTGCAATTATTTTGACTTAGTGTGCTATTATCTTGAGATACTGAATCAAACGTTGAGAAAATAAGTAATTATTTTGAAATACTAAGGCAACATATTTGGAAAATAAGCTATTATTTTGACATAATATGCCTTTCCTTCGAGATACTAAGTCAAAATGTTGAGAAAATGTCATTATTTGTCTTTGTTAGAAAATAGGCTTTAATTTTGACATTGTATACTATTATTATGATATGTGTAGCCAAAAGTTGAAGTCAAAATGTTGAGAAAATGTCATTATTTTGGAGTAGTAAGTCAAAACGTTTAAAAAGAAATCATTTTCAGATTCTAAGTCATTTCTTTTTAGAAAATAAGCTTTTATTTTGACATAGTATGCCATTATTTTGAGATATTAAGTAAAATGTTAAGTAAAAAATAAGGCATTATTTTGAAATACTACATCACAATTTCTATTTATTATTTTGACATAGTATATCATTATGTTATGTCAAAAATGGTCAAATTTAAATAAAAAATGTCACATACTGCTGTCAAAGACAGAGAAAGTGAAAAAAGATGTTTTCTACAGTACCTCACAGCTTTCATACTCTATACATGTACTTTCTATTGGGATTTCTAAAGTTTTAGTGGTGCTGCTGCTTTTTAATCCATAAAAAAACAAGTGTCTACTGAACACACCTGTGCCATTCCCTGCTAGCTGTGCGTCATTATTGCTCTTTACTACCACTACAGCGTTCATAAATGACTTGCTGATGACCCGAGTACTGTCAGGAGCTGGAGAATTTCAATAAATCTGGAATAGCCATTTCACACTGTTAGCTAGGCTGTCTACACTCAATCATACAACAGGTCAATTGCAGCAGTTTTCTTCTGCGCTCTGAAAGGCAATTTACTAGTGACTGTTTCCTTTGCATTTCTGCTCTGTCGGCTGTGTTTGAGTATAATCTTCGGGGCAATTCTGGGCCACCACAGACTGGTTGGCTCTCTCACTACTCTTGACTGGCCCTAAATGGCCTCTGTGAATCCTCTCTAGGATATTTTTCCTCATACTTGTTGAGATGACCGCTGGTTAATGTGTCTCTGACAGCTTCCCACGCACCTGGTAAAAGTCTCTTATTGCCTCTCGATTTTCTTAGCGTAGTTGGGCCACTGCTTTGTGATGAGGGGCAGCACTGACTGCGGCACAGGGTCAGCTTCTGTATTTAGCCCGCTCTCTTCCATTCATCAGGGAGTCTCTCACATGTTGTTCATGTTGAATTCAATATGTGCGGTCATGTCTCCTGGAAAGAGCTTCTGCTAATGAGAATATTTTCTCCGGTACTTACTGTGTGTAGTGTCTGACACCTAATGGGAATGCTGTCCAGAGCCTGGTAATGAGGGGCAGTAGGGACTTGTGGTCAGCAACAAGTCTTAGGCTGTTTTTTTCACAGGGAAACTTTTACACAACGAGATGAATGCAAAATAATTTCAATGCAACTTGACAGTTACAAGAAACTCAAACCCACCTGCTGAAACTCAAACCCAGCAGCTGAAACTCAAACCCAGCTGCTGAAACTCAAACCCAGCTGCATGCCATGCATTCAACGGGGTTTCCTCTAGTTTTCACTAGTTGGCCAGTTACCATCTTGTATCAACATTCTATCTATCTATCTATCTATCTATCTATCTATCTATCTATCTATCTATCTATCTATCTATCTATCTATCTATCTGTCTGTCTGTCTGTCTGTCTGTCTGTCTGTCTGTCTGTCTGATTGTCTGCTTATCTATCTCTGTCTGATTGTCTGTCTGTCTTTTTGTCTGTTTATCTATTTGTCTGTCTATCTGTCTGTCTCTCTATATCTGTTAAGCCTTTGAAACTCAATGTTTAAACAGTTGTTATATTTGTACTCGATGTCTCACTCTGTGCTAAAAGCAATAAAAGTTTGTGGAGACGTCCGTCTTCTTCTGTAATGTTCTTAAAGGGATCTGTGCTCTCTGCAGTATTAATGGCATGAAGAGAAAAGAAAATGAATAGACACAATAACAGCAGGCTAGCAAAGAGGAATAAACGCTGGCACTCAGCCTTTTAAACAGCTGCTAGCATTCGCTGGCTAGTTAAACCAGCTGGCAGCAGAAATGAGAAACTCACGTTTCTTTGCTGTCGTTTGTCAGGAAACTGACAAAATGAGGAACTACCAACCTCGTGCAGCAATAAACCACTTTCTGTTGTCTTGTCTACTGATCCTGGGAAATCAATCAGTTCATGTCGATCAACGTGATCACATGATGCGTTTCAGCATTTTGATTGGCTAGTTCATGAAACGGGTGTTACAGTTTTTCTCCATTGCTTTGGTACGTTTCTCAGATCAGAATTGAAATTCTCAAAACTACCTGTTCAATCTTCACATCATTGTGTCACTTGTGCACATCAAAAAAGCAGTTTCTCATTTCTTTGAACAAGTTGCTAATGCCTTGGTACATCTATGCAAATGATTATGTACAATTCTCTACTGTTTCCTACGTTATCAATTGCTTATATCACGTTGATCAAAATGTATTATATGGGTCTCTGTTGAGGGCGGCACGGTGGCGTGGTGGGTAGTGCTGTCACCTCACAGCAAGGAGGGTCTGGGTTCGATTCCCTGGCCGGGTGATCAGGGTCCTCTCTGTGTGGAGTTTGCATGTTCTCCCCGTGTCTGTGTGGGTTTCCTCCAGGTTCTCCGGTTTCCTCCCACAGTCCAAAGACATGCAGTCAGGCCAATTAGACATGTTACATTGCCCCTAGGTGTGAGTGACTGTCTGTGTCTGTCTGTCTGTCTGCCCTGCGATGGACTGGCGACCTGTCCAGGGTGTATCCTGCCTTCTGCCCAAAGACTGCTGGGATAGGCTCCAGCACCCCCCCCGTGACCCTGACGGAGAAGTGGCTTAGAAAATGGATGGATGGATGGGTCTCTGTTGAACAGTCTCACCCCCCACAACATTTAGGCATTAGTTCATAGCATAAGTCTTTACATGCAAAATGGCTGAACAAGTTGTCACAATATGTCAAGCATATTTCTAGACATTTCCATTAGACCTTTTTCCTAAATCTGTCCTTAAGAGGTGAATTGCTCCCAGGTGAATCTTGACATTCTCTAACGAAGGTGCATCTCCTGAACCATCAACTGGCCAGTATATATAAAGCTGGAGCACAACACAATGTTACAATGTCTGACAATGAATTGGACGGGGTCAACAACCAGAGGGAAGACGAAGAGGAAGAGGAGTGAGGCTGCGTGGCGGAGGAGTTGGGAGGCAAAACAGAGGAAGAGGCAGAAGAGGCCAAGGACCTATACGTGTTCCTGATGAGAAGAGCCACACTTGTAGGCCACATTCTCAATCATGGGCTTACAATGGCTGAGGCTGGTCGAAGGGTGCAGCCAAAAGTTGGGAGAACAACTGTGTCCTCAATTATTCACACTTTTCGTCGACATAACAGGTCTGTAATCTAACAATAGGCACTGTACTGTAATACTGTATGCTTTCTGTAATGCATCATACAATATTACAGTATCCCACATGCATTTTACAATATACAGTAAGTGTACTTCATACAGTGATATTTTTTTTTGCATTACTATTTTTTCCACATAGAACTGCAAGACAACTTCACAGCGGTGGCAGAGGGCCCCTTTTCACACTTGAACAGGAGGGCGCTATTTGCACCATGGTTGTTGAAAACGATGCCATAACACTAAGGGAGATAAAGAGTGCCATTATAGAGGAACCAACATCTTTGAAAACATCCAAACAGTCAGCATCTCAACCACTGACAGGGTGCTGACCTCAAATGAATATGAAGATGCTGCACACTGTTCCATTTGAAAGGAATGGTGAAAGAGTGAAAGAGCTGCGCTACCAGGTAAAACTGTACCTTACAGTAAACAGTACAACATTGTGTAGTGATATACAGTACAGTGAGTGCGACCTTTACACATTTGCTAAGGCTGTAGAAAAGATGCAATATGTGCTGTATACATTTGATGTAAGTGTATCTTGTCCAAAATAAAAACGCATGTAATTCATAAAATTCATTTTGTGTCTTCTGTGTGTAGCGTATAATGGAAGTGAACCACCTCAGAGCTTCATCTACATGGATGAGGCTGGCTTCAACCTAACAAAACGCAGAAGGCGTGGTCAAAATATCATTGGCCACAGAGCTACAGTTGACGTGCCAGGCCAACAGGAACATAACCATGGGTGCTGCTATCTCTGAGAATGGTGTGGTAACGTATATTCCCATTATTGGGCCATACAATACAGAGCATCTTGTCACCTTTTTAGACACTCTCTACAGGGATCTCATCCCTGAACAAGAGAGGGATCAGATTGGAGATGACTTGCCAAAGTACATCATAGTTTGGGACAATGTCAGTTTCCATCGCTCCAACATCATCAGGATGTTGGATGCTGGTGCTAGGATGCTGATGGAGTTCCTACCACCCTACTCCCCATTCCTTAACCCCTTTGAGGAATTTCTCTCAGCGTGGAGATGGAAAGTATATAATCGCCAGCCACATACACAGATGACCCTTCTGGCTGCCATTCTTTCCACACTGCATCACAAGAGAAGATATTCGTTGTGATGTGGATGAGAATTTGTGGCCCAACAGACTGGAGCGTCAGGAGGTGTAGGAAGACTGCACTGTAATTCCTACTGCACTGCATATTTTCCCTAAGGAGACTGTCCCGTGTTCACATTTGTCCTTTTGTTTTTTTAGTTTTTTTTCTTTGTGCTCTGCAGTGCTGTCTTTTCCTTTCTGTATCGCAATGACATATGTCAACAAATTACAGTACAAACAATAAAAGAGTCAATGTGAAACTTGTCCAGTCTCTTGCATCAATCTCCCACATACAATAAGGTGTAACCTACAATTACAATTTAATTGTCATCAATATTTTAGCCATCGTTTATATCAGAACATCCCTCCAGAGTACATTCATCATAAAATTTACACACAATATATAAGACAAATGGTATTTTCAAATATGTCAAAAACTGAAAAAATGAGAAAAATAGAGATACAAGGCTTCATTCCCTACAGCAGCGACATAATAACAGGGTAACAAGTGGATTGTGAGCATTGACCCAGATCGCTCACTGCTGCTTCGCCACCCTTTTGACGAACCTGCGATGGTTACAGAGGGTATCATGTGTATCATGTGTGTCTCAACCATGTGTATGTTTGTTGTTGAGGCAGATTGCTTACTGATGCTTTGCCTTATCTGCTCTAGAGAGAGTCAGGTCTGCTGATTGCTGTGATTTGAATAGAATTTTTGTGAGTTAAACCATTTTTGTGTTGTGAAATTTAGAAGACAATCATGCAAACAGCCAACAAAAAGCTTTGGGTTTTAAGGGTTAAGTTGGTTGTGAATGTTGCAGGGACGCTTTAGATCATGCAACTCAAGAGAAATTTAGTTGATGCAAGTTTCAAGAAACTAACAGTGTCATCGTGTAGGACCAGTCTATGGTGCAACTGTCCAGGTGTTGGCCCCATCAACAGAGGTCACAAGTTCACTAGCCATCTGTTGCTAGGAGTCCAGGAGAGCACAGATATCCTCTTTCTCTCTGGGTGGGTATGATGCCCCCCCTCCGTCGACTCTGCATGACACTAGCTAACACAGGTGTCTGTTAGCTGATGTAGCAGAATTGGCAGTTAGCTGATGTAGCAGAACTGGCAGTTAGCTGATGTAGCGTAACTGGCAGTTAGCTGATGTAGCGGAACTGGCAGTTAGCTGATGTAGCGTAACTGGCAGTTAGCTGATGCAGCAGAATTGGCAGTTAGCTGATGTAGCGGAACTGGCAGTTAGCTGATGTAGCAGAACTGGCAGTTAGCTGATGTAGCGTAACTGGCAGTTAGCTGATGTAGCAGAACTGGTAGTTCACTGATGTAGCAGAACTGGCAGTTAGCTGATGTAGCAGAACTGGCCATTAGCTGATGTAGCGGAACTGGCAGTTAGCTGATGTAGCGTAACTGGTAGTTAGCTGATGTAGCGGAACTGGTAGTTCACTGATGTAGCAGAACTGGCAGTTAGCTGATGTAGCAGAACTGGCCATTAGCTGATGTAGCAGAACTGGCAGTTAGCTGATGTAGCGGAACTGGTAGTTCACTGATGTAGCAGAACTGGCAGTTAGCTGATGTAGCAGAACTGGCCATTAGCTGATGCAGCAGAACTGGCAGTTAGCTGATGCAGCAGAACTGGCAGTTAGCTGATGTAGCAGAACTGGCAGTTAGCTCATGTAGCAGAATTGGTTAGTGTTCTCCTCCAAGTGTGTTCAGCTGTATAATTGTGTTGTGTTAGTGGCAGGATGAAGAGCTGAGGCTCAGAGGAAGCCTGTGTTTGCCATGTAACTTGGGGAGTCCTAACTAAACTGGAGAGAAAATAGTGCCCTCACAAAAGTCTGCAAGGCCGCATACTGGCAAACACTCTTTCTGAATTTTAAACTATCTTGTTTTTCAAGTAACTTAATCATCCAAATCAGTAAAGTCCTAAAAGTAAAGGTTCTTGTGTAAATATTGTGTGAAATTAAGAACTTTTAAAGTTTAAGGAACCTTTAACAAGAGAAATTTAAGAGCTTCACTATTACTCTTTCCATTATGAGCAGCACTTATTTCACATGTTTTATGCCTAGTTCAAATCTCTTAAGACCTGAGTCTCCTCTATAAAAATGGTAGTTCTTCCCGGCTTTGTTTTGAGCCATCCACCTTGGCTAAATACACTGCTGACCTCATTTATGCATTTAACTAGGCCCGTCTCTGTGGCTGCTACTCGACTAAAGCAGGTTGTTTACTCCTTTTTCTGGGATGGAATAAAAGGACAGTACATACTGTTACCCCTTGTAACTTATTTCTGTCTGAAACTTGTCTAAACACTTTGCTCACCCTCTGTCGACCAAATCCTCTCTTGGTGACGTGGCTTTGTCGGTTCATTAACCCCTCAAAATCCCAGGCTTATTACATACTAAGGTTTGTTATTTAGTAACTAAACTGACTTCAATACAAACTGATTGAGCTATTTTTAGGTTCTAAAAGAGGCCATTTAAGGGGTACTAAGAGCCTGTGTTTCTTTTAAAATACATGAGTGTGGCCCAAGCTTAGAAGCAATTTTTTGGCAGCATTGTGGTTCAGTTTTGGTCCATCATTCTTGGCAAACTATCTTTAATTGATAGACTCCTGAAAATTAATGAAATTGTCAAAGAGATTCTAGTCAGGAGATGGGCTAGACCATGCAAGCACCGTCACATTCTTTAGAACCCAGTGTTAAGTTATTGTTTACTTCTGGTGCCGGTCCCAAGCCCGGATAAATGGTGAGGGTTGCGTCAGGTAGGGCATCCGGCGTAAAATTTATGCCAAAACTATCATGCGGATCACAAATATGATTGCCATACCGGATCGGTCGAGGCCCGGGTTAACAACGACCACCTCCGGTGCTGTTGACCAGCAGGGTGCCGGTGGAAATTGGACTATTGTAGGTCGAAGACCATCAAAGAGGAGAGGAGGAGGGCGGGTTAAAAGGCAGCGAGAGAGAAGGAAAGGCAGGAGTGTGGAGGTTAGAGTAGGGACTCTGAACATAGGGACAATGACTGGTAAAGGCAGAGAGCTTGCAGACATGATAGAGAGAAGGAAGGCAGATATTCTGTGTGTCCAAGAGACCAGATGGAAAGGAAGCAAGGCCAGGAATATTGGAGGTGGATTCAAACTGTTCTATCATGGTGTAAAGAGGAAGAGAAATGGAGTAGGAATAATCCCAAAGGAACAGCTTGGGAAAAGTGTTCTGGATGTAAAGAGAGTGTCAGACAGGATCATGAGCCTGAAGTTGGAGGTTGATGGTGGAGTATGAAGTATGGTTTGGAGACTGTGGCTCTGTCTAAAAGACAAGAGGCTGAGCTGGAGGTGGCAGAGATGAAGATGCTGAGATTTTCATTGAGTGACAAGGATGGACAAGATTAGAAATGAGCAGATCAGAGGGACAGTGAAGGTGGAGCAGTTTGGAGATAAAGCCAGAGAGGCCAGGTTGAGATGGTTTGGACATGTGTTGAGGAGGAATAGTGGATATATTGGTCAAAGAATGTTGGAGATGGAGCTGCCAGGTAGAAGGAGAAGAGGTAGACCTCAGGTTTATGGATGTAGTGAAGGTGGACATGGAGATGATTGGTTTAAAAGTAGAGGAGGCAATGGATAGGGCAAGATGGAGGCAGATGATCCGCTGTGGCAACCACTAAAGGGAGCAGCCGAAAGAAGAAGAAGACATCGCTTTGATCATGCATCGTTCTATGATGTGCAATGTTATGCTGTGTAATGTGTAATGCTCAGTAACACAGATGTACAGTAGGCATAAAGCTGACACAGAGAGATGTACTTTAGACATAAAGCAGACACACAGATGTACAGTAAATATACAGCAGAACCAGACGTACAGTAGACATAAATCAGACAGAGACGTGCAGCACACATAAAGCAGACAGAGACGTGCAGCACACATAAAGCAGACACAGATGTACAGTGAACATAAAGCAGACACAGAGATGTGCAGTAGACGTAAAGCAGACGCAGAGATGTACAGTAGACATAAAGCTGACACAGGGACATGCAGTAGACATAAAGCAGACACAGATATGTACAGTAAACATAAAACAGACAAAGAGATGTACAGTAAACATGAAGCAGACAAAGAGATGTACAGTAAACATGAAGCAGACAGAGATGTACAGTAAACATAAAGCAGACACAGAGATGTAAAATATACAAAAAACAGACACAGATGTACAGTAGACATAAAGCAGACACAGAGATGTAAACTATACAAAAACAGACACAGCGAGACATAGAGTAGACATAAAGCAGAAATAGAAAGATGTACAGTAGACATAAAAGCAGATACAGATGTACAGTACACATGAAGCAGACTCAGAGATGTACAATAAACATAAAGCAGACACAGACGTACAGTAGACATAAAGCAGACAGAGATGTACAGTAAACATAAAGCAGACACAGATGTACAGTAGACATAAATCAGACAAAGAGATGAACAGTAAAAATTAAGCAGACACAGATGTACAGTAGACATAAAGCAGACACAGACGTACAGTAGACATAAAGCAGACACAGAGATGTACAGTAAACACAAAACAGACAAAGAGATGTACAATAGACATAAAGCAGACACAGATGTACAGTAGACATAAAGCAGACAAAGAGATGTACAGTAGATATAAGGCAGACACAGATGTACAGTAAACATAAGGCAGACACAGAGATGTACAGTAGACATAAAGCAGACACAGATGTACAGTAGACAAAGCAGACAGAGTTGTAAAGTAAACATAAAGCAGACACAGACGTAGAGTAGACATAAAGCAGACACAGATGTAAACATAAAACAGACAAAGAGATGTACAGTAGACATAAAGCAGACACAGATGTACAGTAGACATAAAGCAGACACAGAGATGTACAGTAAACATAAAGCAGACACAGACGTAGAGTAGACATAAAGCAGACACAGAGATGTAAACATAAAACAGACAAAGAGATGTACAGTAGACATAAAGCAGACACAGATGTACAGTAAACATAAGGCAGACACAGATGTACAGTAGACATAAAGCAGACACAGAGATGTACAGTAGACATAAGGCAGACACAGATGTACAGTAGACATAAAGCAGACACAGAGATGTACAGCAGACATAAAGCAGACACAGAGATGTACAGTAGACATAAAGCAGACACAGATGTACAGTAGACATAAAGCAGACAGAGATGTACAGTAGACAAAGCAGACACAGATGTACAGTAGACATAAAGCTGACAAAGAGATATACAGTAGATATAAGGCAGACACAGACATACAGTAGACATAAAGCAGACACAGAGAATTACAGTAGACATAAAGCAGACACAGATGTACAGTAGACAAAGCAGACACAGACGTACAGTAGACATAAAGCAGACACAGAGACGTACAGTAGACATATAGCTGACAAAGAGATATACAGTAGATATAAGGCAGACACAGACATACAGTAGACATAAAGCAGACACAGAGATGTACAATAAGCATAAAAGCAGAAGAGCGGCTCCATATGACGATTTACTTTTGCTCCCCCCATCCTGCTTCTGACCTCTCAGTCTCCAAACATGAATTATCACCATACAGATCTAGTTTAATTTAATCTGACTAGCGCACATTTGGCCTCATTCACCAACCGTTCTTAGAAAGAAATTTCTAGGTTAAGTTGGCTCTAATGAAAGTGGGGGTGCAGGTGTTCCACATGCTCCACTGTCCGGGAGGCTGTGTCTTTGCTGACTCTACACTTTTCCTTCTGGACATATTAGTTGTCGTCTCTCGCTGACTGTGTGCTGTGGCTTCTACAGTGTGTTCTGCTGCGGGTTCTGTTCACTATGCAGTGTGCTGGATCTCTCTGATCTCCTGCAGTTTTCCATCCTGCTGCTGCCTGTTGTGGCTGTGTTGTACTCTCCTTTATTGTCTCTGCGCTGACGGAGAAGTCTCTTGAACGCCGGACCCCTCCGGACCCTCCTGCGTGGGGAAGAGAAATTAATCTATTTTTTACTCTCTCTGGTGTTTGATACTCTATGTAGCTGAGACAATGTCATATCCCTGCTCTCTCTCTCTCTCTCTCTCTCCCTCTCTCTCTGTAGTCTTCTTTTATTTAATCCTTCTTTCTCTTTCACTCTATTTCTCTCTTTCTCTTTGCTGCAATCCTTTATTGTCTCTCTCAGTTCTTTCTTTCTTTTCTACTCTTTGTCACTCTTTTCTTGATCTCTGCCTCTCTCACTTTCTATCTTTTCTTTCTTTCTTTTTACTCTTTCTCTCACTCTTCTCTTGAACTCTGTCTCTCACTTTCTTTCCATCTTTCCTTTTCTTTCTTTTTTTCTTTCTTTCTCTCTCAGTCTCTATCTCTCCTTTTATTCATTCTTTCATGCCTAATTTCTGCACTCCACTGAAACTTAGGCGTTGTAGAGGTTCTCCTCCAACTGGTGGATCTGAGTGTTTCCTGTTCTCCGGTGTGTGGAGATCTAAATCAGACGAAATCAGGAGGTGAAATGGCTCAGAAGAACATGACAGACCCTCGCTGTGTGGAAATTGTGAGGCCGGGTTAGATTGTCTCCTGCGGAGTTCATCTGAACTCTCTCTAATTTAACCCTGCAGGGGCTCATTTAACCCTGGTGGGTTTTTAGTCCCTCAAAAAAAAAAAAAAAAGAAACAAATCTCTCCAAACGTGTGCAGCTGAGATCTGGATAGAGGGAAAGAAGCTGAAGAATTAGTTGGGCTCTGCATCTATTGAGTTCTACAGTGTTCTGGATAACAGCATGGCAGAGGATGGTCACCTAGTGTTAATTGCTGACTTGATTCAGACATGAAGCAGAGAAAACATCAAAATCAAACAAGCACCAAAGAAGCGTTCTGATATTTTACAATGTCAAGGTTTTTTAAAACCAAATACACCACATTCTCCATCAAATTCAAGAACATTTCACCATACAGAGAAGGATTTAAGTATATGGTATAAGTGACTTTACTAAAGAACTCTTGAAGAACCCTCATATTTAATAGTGTAGGATTGGAAAACAATCATATGACACAGAGATATACAGTAGATATAAATCAGACACAGAGAGACATACAGCAGACATAAAGCACACACAGACGTACAGTAGACATAAAGCAGACACAGACATGCAGCAGACATAAAGCACACACAGACGTACAGTAGACATAAAGCAGACAGACATGCAGCAGACATAAAGCAGACACAGACGTACAGTAGACATAAAGCAGACACAGACATGCAGCAGACATAAAACAGACATACAGACGTACAGTTGACATAACGCAGATGCAGAGAGACTTACAGCAGACATAAAGCAGACAGAGATGTGCAGCAGATAAAGCAGACACAGAGATGTACAGTAGACAGAAAGCAGACACAGAAAGACACATAGCAGACATAAAGCAGACAGAGACACGCAACAGACATATAGCAGACACAGAGATGTACAGCAGACATAAAGCAGACACAGAGACATACAGTAGACATAATGCAGACACAGAGATGTGTAGCAGACATAAAGCAGACACAGAGACGTACAGTAGACATAATGCAGACAGAGACATAGAGCAGACATAACGCAGACACAGAGACGTACAGTGTGTCTCTGTGTGATGTGAAAAAGAAAGGGATGAAAAGGGGTAAGGGAGAGGAGAGAGAAGGAGAGAGAAAGAGCCCATAAACATGGATAGTGGAGAGAAGAGTGAGAGAGAAAGAGAGAAATGACAGAGAAATAGAGAAGAACAGACAGAGGAAAAGTGTGATAGAGAGAGAAGGTAGAGAAAAGGCATGTGTGTGTGAGAGAGAGAGAGAGACAGACAGACAGAGAGAGATAGAGAGTAGTGAAAAGCCAAGAGAGTGTGAGATATAGAGAGAGAAAGAGAGAGAGAGAGACATAGAGATAGAGATAGAGAGACAGAGAGATAGACAGAAAGAGAGAGAGAGAGTGAGATAGAAAGAGAATGAGACAGAGAGAGATAGAGAGATATCGATTAAGAGATAGAGAGATAGAGGGAGAGAGAGCAAGAGAAAGATAGTGAGAGAGAGAACTAGCGAGAAAGAGGTAGAGATATCGAGAGGGAGAGAGAGAGATATCGATAAAGAGACAGAGAGATAGAGATAGAGTTAGAGTGAGCTAGAGAGAGAGAGATTGAGGGAGAGAGAGAGATAGATAGAAAGAGAGAGAGCGAGATAGAAAGAGAATGAGAGAGAGAGAGATATCGATTAAGAGACAGAGAGAGAGATAGAGTGAGATACAGAGAGAGACAGGGAGAGAGAGAAAGAAAGAGAGAGATAGAGAGAGAGACAGAACTAGCGAGAAAGAGGTAGAGATATCAAGAGAGAGAGAGAGAGAGATAGAGAGATATCGATAAAGAGACAGAGAGAGATAGAGAGAGAGAAAGAGAGAGATAGAAATAGAGAGAGTTAGAATGAGCTAGAGAGAGAGAGAGATAGAGGGAGAGAGAGCAAGAGAGAGAGAGAGAGAGAGATAGAGAGATATCGATAAAGAGACAGAGAGAGATAGAGAGAGAGAAAGAGAGAGATAGAAATAGAGAGAGTTAGAATGAGCTAGAGAGTTAGAGTGAGCTAGAGAGAGAGAGATAGAGGGAGAGAGAGCAAGAGAGAGATAGAGAGAGAGACAGAATGAGTGAGAGAGTGATAGAGACAGAGAGAGAGAGAGAGATACCGATAGAGACACACACACACACAGAGAGAGAGAGAGAGATAGCGATAGAGACAGAGAGAGAGATAGCGATAGAGACACAGAGAGAGAGAGAGAGAGACACACAGAGAGAGAGAGAGAGAGAGAGAGAGAGAGACACACACACAGAGAGAGAGATAGCGATAGAGACAGAGAGAGAGAAAGAGAGAGAGAGATAGCGATAGACACACACAGAGAGAGAGAGAGAGAGAGAGAGAGATAGCGATAGACACACACAGAGAGAGAGAGAGAGAGAGAGATAGCGATAGAGACAGAGAGAGACAGAGAGAGAGAGAGAGAGAGAGATAGCGATAGAGACACACACACACAGAGAGAGAGAGAGAGAGAGAGAGAGAGAGAGAGATAGCGATAGAGACAGAGAGAGACAGAGAGAGAGAGAGAGAGACAGAGAGAGAGAGAGATAGCGATAGAGACACAGAGAGAGAGAGAGAGAGACAGAGAGAGAGAGAGAGAGAGAGAGAGAGAGAGAGAGAGAGAGAGAGAGAGAGAGAGAGAGATGGAGAAGTCAGTGAGTTTAGGGATTTCTGGGTTTCAGCCTCACTGATTCATCCACTGGGTTCACCTAAAGCAGACAGACCCTCTGGGAGGTGCACGGAGGGGCCTGAGGTGAAGTTAATAAGTCCGGTGTCGTGGAGCGGCAGAGAAGATACAGTGACTCAGCCTGAGCTCACAGCATGTTTACATACATAGTCATTCTGACACTTTTGGTTCTGCAGAGTCTGGCTCCATCTAGAGGCTGTTCAGCAGAGTTTTGAAAACGGTTCAATATAAAAGGGTGCTAAAGGGTTCTTGGCATGGTTCTGTTGTTAGAGTAGTGACATCATAACAATCGCAGAGCCATTTTGGTGCTATATTGAACCATTTTAAAAAGGTTCTATATAGAACACATGCTCCATCAATCAGAAGAATAATTTCACCATGCAAAGAACCCTTTAAGCATGCATAGGGTTCTTTGCATGTTCCTGGTTCTAGACAGGACCATTATCTTTACTAAAGAACCATTGAAGAACCAACTCTTGTAAGAGTGTACTGAGGAACTTGTAGATCAGTGGAGCTTCTTAGTACATTCAGGATCTATTAGCACAGGAACAGATTTTTTTAGGTTCTTTTTTTCTCTTTCTGGATCATTTTGGTCTAAAATGAAATGATAAAGCTCAAAGTGAGAGAAGCAACCAATCATGAAGCAGCACAGACACTGAACCAACACAGCAGACAGAAATTAAGCCCAGAATAAAGGATTAGGGGCTAAATGATAATGACTGAAACAGTACAGAGTAAATAGCAGAATCATTTACTCACTAAAACATTCAGCAAAGTACAAATCCATCCAATTTGAGCATAAGTGCAGGCAATTGAGATAAATGTAACTGCTACCAGCCTCTGCTGTTAAAGTCCAACAATTTTCCAAAAGTTCTACACAATCAAATGGTTAAGATCTAAACAGGGTGATTCCGAGTTGTTTGGTGTGAAACGCTCTCTTCTAAAGAACCTTAGCGAGTCCAAGTGATTCACAGTGGTGGTGATAGGAACCAGACGTCCACCTTTAAAAGCTCCCCCACAGAAACCTATTATATGAGATAGTTATGAATTCACTGCCTGATGTCTGATACACTTTTACGATAGTTTTGAGTAGATTTGGGCCTAAACCATTTAAAAGCCATTCATCGTGGACGGGTACATGTGCTTAGTGTTGTGAGGCAAAATAATCCATAAAGAAAAGTTTTTTTTTTTTTCTTTCTTTCAGATTTTCCACTATTTCACCATCAACATTCCCTAAAACACTCGTGTAGGTTCACTGGTGGTTTTGGATAGTAAATAAAACGTATCTGTGTTGTAGACATTGTGACGGTTGGTTCCTATCAGCACCACTGTAAAAAAATCTGGGTCTATAAGTGTCTCTACAGTGAACCATTTCACACCAAACCACTCTGAGTGACTCTGTTTACATCTCAAAGTTTCATGAATGCAGGAATTGTCTTTAATCCAGTAAAGTTTTTGTGGGATTTTCTGTACTAACCATTCAGAATTTCTAACCTCTAACCTCTCTGTATGCCTGAGGATTTAACAGGCTGCTTTTGTTACCATGCCTTTAAGACTGATATTTGCAAATGAGCTCTGTTCTGATTGGCTGCCCTGTATTGTGCCTAATTTAAATACCAGTTCAGGCTGAAACCCTCCTTTTTACCTTAGTATGTTAGTTCGGATTATGCCTTCAACATGGTGGTGATAGTATGAGGAAGGACCGATGGGCGGAGGGACTCTGAAAACTTGGGCTGGAGTTCTGGGGGGCTTCTGATGTAGCTAGAAGGCCGGACCCCCGTCACATCTGTAGCAGAACTGATATAGGACTGAGGAACAGTGAGGAAATGGGTTGGTGGAGGGAATTGCAAACATGAGGATGTGAATTTCAGCCACGCTCCTCGCCCAAACTTCAGGAAGAGGCTGGAAGTTTTGGCACTCCTTTTCAAATGGCACGGCACATCGTCTACACAGAACACACTACTGCACATTTTAATGAACAATTACTATACATATATTTATATATTGGGGGTAAAAAATAAAAATTTGAAATGTGGCCAGTGCAAAAAGTGTAAAAAGAGCACATTTTATATGTTTCTTGTCTTTTCCAATTAAGGGTCTTAAAAATGTGTTTTTTTTTCAATATTCTAAACTAACTTAATTAAATAAAATAATAAAAAAGAAATTGTGTGCTGTCTCTAGAGGATGCGTTAATAAGGCTGACTATGCAAATGTGTGTTTTGTGACATTACAATTCACACTGGGCTGTTTTTCAAGTCTCCATAAATGAACTGTATGGATCGAAGACGGAACAACTCATACTCAAAAAAAGAAGCCCTTTAAACAAAAAAAAAATTTAAAAAATGAAGAGATTTCCATGTGTGGTATGCACCTGTCCCCTGTGCCCTGATGAGGGCTGTGAGAGCTGGCATGAGGCCCGAGGCCTGAAGCCCACAGGAAACCCATCGTTATCAGCAGGGAGAGAATGAAATGAGGGAGTGGGGGACGGGCGCATGCCACACCATAATATGGGCCCCTAAAGTGAACAGTCATGACTGCATTGCTACAACAGATCTTCTGCAGAGTGAGATGTGCTGTGTGTTAATCTTGCTGTGACAGCAGGTGAGATCACACACACACACACACTGACCCTAATCCAGGTAATGATCTTAGTGTAATTTAGTGACGCTGTTGGTTTACACCCATCTCTCGCTCTCTCTCTCTCTCTCTCTCTCTCTCTGTTTCTCTGCTCTGTCTCTGCCGAGTCATTGTGTTCTGCGGGAGCTCCTGAGATGATGATTCGGCAAAACCACAAGCAGGACGCGCTGCCATCAGCTGTGAGTACACACTTCATGCCAAACATGCAGAGCACTTTGGGTCTCTTCACTAATCTACACCTCTGAGAGATGCAGGGACATTTTCCACACCTCCAAAGTTCAGAAGGTGGTTGATAATTTCTGAAGTAATCAAACCCATTCAGTGGTGTTGAGGTCTGGACTCTGGGGTGGTCAGCCCATTCTTCAGCTTCTTTGTTTCATGTGTCCGTCTCCTTTTCTCAGTGAGGTTCTTCTTGATCAGCTACACATCCATTCAGACCCATAGCATTGAGTGGTCTTCTCACAGTGGAAGGATGGACAGAAACACCTGTGGATGTTTTCAGATCTGAAGCAGCTTGATTTTCTCCTCCCTCTCAGAGATGAAAGCTTTAAGTGCTGTTTATCTGATGGGGACAGTGTTGGTGTCAACCAGGTCTTCCAGGTGGTTGTTAGGAGCCCCAATTTCTCTGGAGCTTTTTCAGCTTTAGAAACTTTTCTGTGAACTTTACCCTTATTTATGCATTTGGATTATATTATATCTGATCTCCTTAGAAATATCTCCTGAAAATGAATAAGTTAATAGCTGGAAATTAAAGAAGTGAAGGGTGGACTTTTGTACAGTTCTGTTTATATTTAGAGTAGACATGTTTCTACTACATAGTCCAGTCTTGTGTTGCATGATCATGTTTAAGAGCACCTATACATGAGCCTAAGGTCACCATGCCCAATGCCAAGTGTCCACTAGAGGGGTATAAAACCCCCAGCATTGGGCTGTTTAGCAGTGGAGCTGTGTTCTCTGGAGCGATGGAGCTCCATCCAGTACCTTTGGCAGTTTGAGTGATCAAGAAGTGATCATCCAACATCAGTACCTGACCTCATTAATGCTCAATCAAATCCTCACAGCAGTGTTCCCACATCTAGAGTAAAGACTGCAGCAAAGGAGGAACAAACTCAATGTTAACACCCTTCGTTTAAGAAGAAACGCTGAATGAGTAGGTGTCCACAAACTTGTGGACAGACAGTGAATATCAGTGTGTGAGTTACTCCTGTTAATCCTGTAAGGCTCAGGAGTGATGGGTTTGAGTGACGTCTCTTTCTCTCGTGCAGGGCATGATCAATCCAGATGATCCGCTCTTGTTGACTTGCCGGGCCAAAGCCGCAATGATCCATCCAGGAAGCCCCAGTGTCCGTCCGCTCTCCAAAAACAACAGACTCTCACTCACACCTGGCCTCCATCTGTCAGCAGCACCTGCCCAAAACGTTTCAGTTCCACTAAAGCCATCTTCATCATCCTCCTGCGCTTCCTCGGCTGCTCTGCCTGAAGCAGAGGAGGGTCTGGAGAGTCAGCGAGAGGCTGAGAACTTCCCCCCAAGGTTCATACTACGCTGGTGTCAGAGCAGATCATAGAAAAGTAGTCTGAGTGTTGAAGAGAATGAAGCTTTATTCACCAAACTTCTTAAGTAGAAATTCTTTCTTAAAACCCACTTACACAGTTTTCACTCTCAGAAATAAAGGTACTAAACTGTCACTGGGGCAGTGCCCTCTTGTTAGTCGGGTGGGACTCTTCAAAGGGTTCATCTCAGTACCTTTATTTCCAACAGTGTAAGATTCTGAACTTCAGCAATGTCTTCTTATTTGGGATTTCTTCTTAGGTACATATTTAAAAAAGATGGTTCTTCAGAGGTTCTTCAGTAAAGAAAGTGGTTCTATATAAAACCATGAACACTCAAAGATCCAATTGCATGATGAAGAGGTTCTTTACATAATAAGGGGGTTCTTCAGATTGATGGAGAACTTGGTTTATATGGTTCCATACAGATCCCTTTTTTGAAAGGGGTTCTATATAGCACCAAAATGGGTTCTTCTTTTGTCCCAGGCTTGACATCATAACAATATCTCAAAATTTGGACTTATTCTGTCAAAAAAATCAGTTAAAGATCAAGAAAATTGTTGCATTTTTTAATAATTAGAATAATTATAATGATCATAAAATGATCAATCTATTATACCATCTAGAAATAGGCAGAAAACTGTCCTTACAACAGTCTTAGAATGAGAAAGATCATATAGATTGTCTGGATTTAAGATACTTTCTAGTTGCCTAGACTTCTCACATTTTTGCTTTGTTGATGCTGTAAATTCTTGTTGCTTCAGCGACTCTTCTACTCCTGTCACAGGCGTCCACTGAAACTGGCGCCCCTGGAGCTCCCCCTGGAGGTGAAGGAGGCTCAGCGGAAGAAGATGCACAGCGTTCAGCAGGAGGCCAAGGTTTCTACGCGCAAGCTGGAGGCAGCGGGGGCTGAGCCGTGTCAGCCGCGCCCCAGGAAAGTGAAGGCCTGTGGGACGGACAGAGTGGCAAAGTCTCCTGCACGACCACCACTGACCACCATCGTGAATCCTTACAAGCTCCAACAAAAAGCAGGCAGATCACTTCTTCCTGTCAATCAGCTCCAGCTGGGTGATGATGATAGGTCGGTTGGGAAGGAGACGGGTCATAAGGAGAGAAATCCTGTTCCTCCAGCCAAATATGCTCATGTATCTCCTGCTGGACAATCCAGTCATGCAGACCAGAAAACTGGCCAATCAGCTTGTTCCGAACAGACCTGTGGCCAATCAGCACTGCCTGTGGTGAGCTCAACTCAGCTTTGCAAAACCGTTACTAGATAAAAGGCAATGAGAGTTAGAAATATGACAATTTTATATTCTTCATAATTCAGTCTTTGAGATGTAAACAGTCATTCACATTGTGAACAGTCAAACAGTGGTGTGGTGTGAAGTGGTTCACTGTAGAGAAACTTACAGACGCAGATGTCTTTACAGTGGGGCTGATAGGAACCAGGCGTCACAATGTCACAATGAGTCCTCTGATGTGTAATGTTGATGATAATAAATCAACTATTTTGTGGACTATTTTATATCACAGCACCCCTGATGTACTGATAGCAGAATTACAGGTGGAAATGCTGTAGTTACAGAAAATTGCTGCCAGCAGAACAGCCACTAGGGGGCCTGCAGAAAGAGCTTAAACCAAAGCAGCTATATGTCAAGGCCGGACTATTCCTATTTCGCCCGTTATATCAAAAGCATGACTACAGAACACTGAAGGGTTTGTAGTGAGCGAGTCCTCAATGAATGGGAGTGAATGGAGCTAAATGGCTAAAAACAAAAAGTTACAATAGCTTCTAATCATTTTTAGAAAGTAGAAGGATGTATTTCACTGCAAAACAAAGAAAACTTACCTGTATGTTTCCGTTTTTTCTACAACAAACGGGTTTTGGGCAGCAGCACGCTGCATTACTGCTACTGAGTGCTGATTGGTTGGAAAGCAGAGCAACTCATTGGCTGTTCAGTTACGTCATGAGCGTACATGAGGCCCGTTTTAAACTCCTGTAATTAGAATTTAAAAGCGGTTAAAAATATAACTGTAGTGTTAAAATGCTTTATGCTGTTCTGTGTTCAGGAAAAGACTATATTACTTCACATTAAAATGTTTAAGCATTTATAAACAATGACTTTCCCCAAATGTTCCCTCTAAACCTGTTTTTTTTTTGGGACTCGCTCGAGAGCGCACAACCCGGAAGAAATTACAGAGTGGAAATTTTCTTCTCTACAAGTTCCCTTTTTAAACTGCCATATTTAAATTGGTTCTCTGGAGAGGAGTGTTCACTCATGTTCACATTATTTGCAGCTTCAGTGTTCAAATATTTGCATACAGTGATATTGAAATTCCATGCTGTAGAATTTTCTGTTGAACTTCAGCCAATCCTCTTTGTCATCTCAGGTCCAGGACACAGGCTGTAGAAGGCGTCCGAGGCTGCGGAGGGCCCCGAGGCTGGAGGAGGATCAGAGTAAATCTGGCTCCTCCACAGGAGGATTATGTGCTGAGGAGGGAAAGCCTGGCCTCGCCTGGACAGGCCCGGGGCAGAGGAGCACTGAGAAGGCCCTCAGAGAGGCCAGCAGAGTGCTGGAGAATGCCTCTCGCCGGAATCAGCCGGGAATAATGGCGATGTCCAGGGTGGAGGAGCCGACAGCTGGGAAGTTCAGCAGGAGAGTGGCTGTGTATGACATCCAGGATGCTGCGCTGTGACCATTTAAACCATTCGACCCTGAACTTCTTTTCCGAAATGAAGGTATTAATAGGGAGTCTTTTCCCCCTTTGCTGCAGTAACAGCCTCTACTCTTCTGGAAAGGCTTTACACTAGATATTGGACCATTGGTGTGAGGATTTTATAGAGCATTAGTTGAGGTCAGGCACCGATGTTAGATGGTCCGTTCTGGACACTCCAACTCATCCTAATGGTATTGGATGGAGCTCAATCACTCCAGAGAACACAGCTCCACAGCCCAATGCTGGGGGGCTTTAGATCCCTCTTGCTAACAGCTGGCATTGGGCACGGTGACCTTAGGCTCATATACGGTTCCTTTGTAGTGTCCCATTCTGTTAATCAATGCTTTTCTATTGAGAATCAAGTTCTTCTTTCTACCTTTCACTCTCCATTTCTTTGTTTTCATATTCTTTTTTGCTCTTTAACTTACTTCCTCCCATGACTCTGAGGGAGAAGCGGCTTAGAAAATAGATGGATGGATGGAACTTACTTTCTGTCTCTTCCACTCTTTCATCTTCTTCTCACGTGACAACCAGCATCACGTGAGTCCAGTCAGAGTGAGATGAGCAGCAGTGAGCAGTGCTAGTTTTTTAATGGCTTTAAAATTATGTCAGACTCAGGAAAACATCCTTAACATGTCCTTACTAAAGAAAGCTGACAGGAAGACGTCATGTTCTGAGACACATAAAATGGATGTCCGTCCCACCACTGTCTTTTAAAGATCAGAGCATAAACTTTGTCTCCTCTGCAGACCAGTTTTTGCTCTTGCTATGTTGAACGGAATAAACTTTCACTGTGATGTGACGAACATTACATTTTCTTAAATACTTACATTTTCTTAAAGACTTAAATTTTCCAATAGGGAATGTAATCAGATACAGACATTTATTAATATTATTCTTGTTTGACAGATTATTTACAGGATTATCCACCTCGAACAATCAGATAGAAACTGTATTCTGAATGGCCTCAATTGGACTAGACTATTCCAACTGAACTACTAGTCAGATTATTAACGGATTACCAGTCAGCATATAAACGTGGCTATTTTGACTTTCCTCATTTTTTCTCATCCCTATTCCACCTTGTTATTTGTTGTTTTAATTTTCTGTTTTTCTTTCTACACTATATTATATATCCAAAAGTGTTCACTCACTCATCCAAATCATTCAATTCAGTTGTTTCAATCACTTCCAGGGCCACAGGTGTATAAAGCCGAGCCCCTAGACCTGCAGACTGCTTCTACAGACATTAGTGAAAGAATGGGTCGCTCTCAGGAGCTCAGTGAATTCCAGCATGGTACCATGACAGGACGCCACCTGTGCAAGTCCAGTCGTGAAATTTCCTCCCTACTAAATATTCCACAGTCAACTATCAGTGGTATTATAACAAAGTGGAGGTGATTGGGAACGACAGCAACTCAGCCACAAAGTGGTCAGCCACGTAAAAAAATGACAGAGCGGGGTCAGCAGATTCTCAGTCGCATAGTGCGCAGAGGTCTTTCTGCAGAGTCAGTCACTACAGACTTCCAAATGTGGCCTTCAGATTAGCTGAAGAACAGCGTAGAGAGCTTCATGGAATGGGTTTCCATGGCCGAACAGCTGCATCCAAGCCTTACATCACCAAGCGCAATGCAAAGCGTGGAATGCAGTGATGTAAAGCGCCGCCACTGGACTCTAGAGCAGTGGAGACGTGTTCTCTGGAGTGACCAATCACGTTTCTCTGTCTGGCAATCCTATGGACGAGTCTGGGTTTGACGGTTGCCAGGAGAACCGTACTTGTCTGACTGCATTGTGCCAAGTGTAAAGTTTGGTGGAGGGGGGGATCATGGTGTGGGGTTGTTTTTCAGGAGTTGGGCTCGGCCCCTTAGTTCCAGTGAAAGGAACTCTTAATGCTTCAGCACCAAGAGATTTCAATTTCATGCTCCCAACTTTGTGGGAACAGTTTGGGCATGGCACCAATGCACAAAGCAAGATCCATAAAGACATGGATGAGCGAGTTTGGTGTGGAAGAACATGAATTAGAGCAAAGACTGCGAGCCAGGCCTTCTCGTCCAACATCAGTGTCTGACCTCACAAATGTGCTTCTGGAAAAACGGTCAAAAATTCCCATAAACACACTCCTAAACCTGGCGGAAAGCCTTTCCAGAAGAGTTGAAGCTGTTATAGCTGCAAAGGGTGGGCTGACATCATATTAAACCCTATGGATTAAGAACGGAATGTTACTCAAATTCATGTGCGTGTACTTTTGGAAATATGGTGTTTAACTCTGCATTTTCTGTCCTTCTCTTTCTCTTTTTCCACACCATTCTGTCTCATCCATTCTTTGTCATCTTTCATTTTCATTTTTATCATTTATCTTGCTATTATTTTCTCTCTTTACACTCCCCCTCCAACCTTTGCAGTACTGTTAATCTCAGTAGCAAACAGGTGCCAATAAGCAATGTAACAGCCCCTTTTCTATTACTCTTCTACTACAGTGTCGGTAAAGTATTACAGTATGTGTAGCGCATTCAGACACAGGTTTGCACTAAAATAGTCTTGCAATTTAAATAAAAAGTAGAACTCTTTTCACTGCCTGTTTTTCTCTCATGATGAATGTGTGAGAAATAAATGCTCTGTATTCCGAGGACACTATGAATTCTACTATGAATTCTACCATGAACTCTACTATGAATTCTACCATGAACACCACCATTAATTCTAATATGAACACCACCATGAACACCACCATTAATTCTAATATGAACACCACTAGTAACTCCATCATGAACACTACCATGAGCACCACCATGGACACTATCATGAACACCACCATGAACACCACCAGTAAGTCCATCATGAACACCACCAGGGACACCATCATGAACACTACCATTAACACCACCAGGAACACCACCATGAAGTCTACCATTAACACCACTAGGAACCATGAACACTACCACAAACACCACCATGGACACCACCATGAACGCCACGATGAACACCACCATGGACACCACCATGAACACCACTATGAAGTCTACCATGAACACCACCAGGAACACCACCATGGACACTACCATGAACACCAGTAACACCATCATGAACAGCACCATGAACACCACCATGAACTCTACAATGAATACCATCATGAACACCACCTTGAACACTATCATGAACACCATCAGAAACACCATCATGAACATTACCATTAGGACCACCATGAGCATCATTAACATTACCATGAACACCAATATGAACACCACCAGGAATACCATCATGAATGTCACCATGAACACCATCCTTAACACTAACATGAACACCACCAATGGACCACCACCCAAATAATGTCTAGATAACTGTGGTCTTGTATTCAGAAACTGATCAATGGTGAATAAGGTAGGCTGATAAACTTTGCAGCAACAGATGAGTTACAGTCTGTAATTCTTCACCACTGTAGTGGACCTATAAGGCTGGGAGAGCTTATGAAGTGTCCAGAAAGTGGAAGTACAAGGTAAGGGGTTCTAATAAAGGGACCAGTGAGTGAGTAAAGCAGAGGGTACGTGGAGCTGTAAATGTTAATAGTATGTTAATAATCTATCTGTCTTAAGTAGACAGTAAGTGGCACTATAAATGTTAATAGGAAAATGTGCCAAATCCACATGAACATAATGTACAGAGAACAGAAATGACTCTCTGTCCTAAACAATTTAATCTGCTTTTACAGTCAAATCACCAACTTCTTGTAAAGCCTTTCAGGAGTTGAGTCACGTGTATTAAGAAGAGAAACCATGAAACATTGCCAGAGACTAATGACCACATCTGAAGCATCTGTTCTGAAACGTCAACCCCCTGTACAGGGCAGGACACAGCCCTGGACTAAAGTTAGCCTGACCTATTGGCCCCTTGGTCTCCTCAATACAACAGTAGACATTAGAAATAGATTCTCGTTTTTCTGCCGTCTGTAGATTTCCTAAACTTGATACTTTTCTGTGCCAGTAAGTCCAAGCTATTCATTATTCAGCAACAGGGAAAAAAACTAATATACACATTTTCCACAGATCCTCTCCACCTTCTTCTCTTTTCTTTTTGTGTATTTTAAATGTGTATTTTAATGTCCACTCTTTATCTTTATTCCAGCTTCCACTCTTTTCAGGAGACTCACTTTCAGTTTCTCTAATAAACCTGCATTTTCCTCACCTCCACAGTTCAGTCTTAGAAGCTGGTTGATGATCTTCCGAAGTAATCAAACCCATTCAATGGTGTTGAGGTCTGGACTCTGGGATGGTCAATCCATCATTCAGCTTCTTTGTTTGATGTGTCCGTCTCCTTTTCTCAGTGAGGTTCTTCTTGAACAGCTACACATCCTTTCAGACCCATAGCGCTGAGTGGTCTTCTCACAGTGGAAGGATGGACAGAAACACCTGTGGATGTTTTCAGATCTGAAGCAGCTTGATTTTCTCATCTCTCTCAGAGATGAAAGCTTTAAGTGCTGTTTATCTGATGGGGGCAATGTTGGTGTCGACCAGGTCTTCCAGGTGGTTGATAGGAGGTCCATCTTCTGTGGAACTCCAGTTTTGGAAATTTCCATTTTTAAGACTTCTGTTTAATGCAAGTGGGTAATCTTATATCTAATCTAGCCAGAAATATATGCTGAAAATGAATTGACTTGTAATTATTGATAGTTTTGGCTAGAAATAGAATGAAGACTGGTGGTCTCTGACATTTACACAGTACTTTATGTGTGTATGAGGCCTGTGAAAACAATTACAGGTTTAGAGGAAGCATGTAGACTGGGGCAGAGAGAGAGAGAGAGAGAGAGAGAGAGAGAGAGAGAGAGAGAGAGAGAGAAAGAAAGGATAGGGAGTGTATGGAGCAGTACACAGAGGAAATCTGGCTTGTTGCATGTTTTGGGGAACAAGAAAGTTAGACAGGGTCAAACCCAAGAGAACCTGAAACGAAGTTGCTTCTTGAAGGAACGCTTCCATGAAAAAACACTGTCCAGGTCATTTGTCTTTACAGCATGATCCAAATGCACATAAATCATGCTGGAAAAGTCAAAGACCTTGTCTGTCAGGATCTTTCTGGAAGATGTGGGCAAAACAAAAACCAAAGGTGGTTGTAAAGAACATGTGAAAGAAAGCCCCCAAAAGCATTATTTTAGTTAATCTACTAATCCACTCAAATAAGCCCTGCGATTCCCCAGAGCCATGCAAGTCATCATTACTCCACATTCCTCACCGCTCCACTCAACTGGGACGTGTGGCATCTCCACAGCTGTGAGACACAAAGAGAAAGTCGTAAGTGTCCTGTCATTTTGGGGAACCATGTGTCAAGGTGAACAGTTGTCTAGCATGTCTAGTGTCTTTTTAGGGGCACTCACGTACCCCTAAATTGAGTCCTAGCACCCCTAAAAATAAAATTAAAAAGTAATTTTTTTGTTGTTGTTTTTTTTAAAGAAAACAGATGTTGATCTCTGATAAAGGTCATTCAACAGAAATGACCACTTTTTTATCTGCCCATAGGTGTCACTGGTGTTACTGACCATCACTGTTGTTACACATAATAAAGGTAACCCCAGTGACGCTTTCGATGAAACATGCATTTTACAAAACGGCTGTTGCAGAGAATCAAACCACATGCTGTCAATCATGGAACATCCACCCAAATATGTCATTTAATCCATTTGTATTACATTTTTTTCACAGTTACCTAAGAAAAAAGTAGGTTACAGCATTGACTTCAGCTAAAGGCTTCATACGAAATCATGAGCTAATTGAGAAAATCTCTGATAACTGAACGGACACAGTGGACTCAACCATGTCCAGGTAAAAGGAAGTCGAGTGATGTCATCAGTGTGACATTTTATTTAAAAAAAAAAAGTTTTTTTGTTATGCAGTAACACCAGTGACATGACTCCTGGAGACGACTTTCATTATACGTTAATGGTTGAACATTCTATGTTGTCCCCACTGAAACAATCCCAACACTACCCAAACTTCAGCAGGTGTTTCAGTAGTGACGGTTTCATTACTCACAATTTTAGCTCATTTTTGAGCAGAACTCAAAAATACTAGCCAGTACATGACCAGCAAACACAGCTTTGAACAGCTGTTCACACAAAAACCATCATATTTTTCATTAAAACACAAAAATCTTACTCAATTAAAAAAAAGTGTGTTTCAGTAGTGACAATCCTTAATGTTCCACACTGATTTTAAGACTTTTGGACACAGACTGCTCACCATGAGGGACATGGATGAAGTCTCATTTCCTGCTCTAAAATGCAGGGGGTGTGGCTAAAATAAGGCTCCACCTATAGATTAAAACTGTGTTTTGGTAGTGACATGAAAATGTGGGATAGCATTTAAAATTTTTTTTTCAATTTTTACTTAAAAATAAAACTCATGATAAATCTAAATCTTTCCACTCCATTTTAAAAGAAAAAAAACATAAAAAATACACAAAGAAAATTTTAAATGTTATTCAAGATTTGGGACAGAAACCGGCCAATAAAAAGCACTGATTTTGCATATACTTAATTTATTGCCATTTCAATTGTTACCTTGAGTTTCAATAGATTCCACCATAATCCTTGTAAATATCTAAGGTCTGAAAACTTCATTTATTATTATTTTTTTTTTCTAAGCGTGAACTAATTGGTTGAACATTACAGTCCATAAACAAAACTTTTATTTTAGCGGTCAGCCAGAGCATATAGCCACAGCTGAAATTAAATTAAAATTAGGCTTCAACATGAGGTCAGAGAGCAGATTTACATGCAAATTGGCTGAATGGTGTGGATTTCCACCATTTTCGCACAATTCTGCCCATTTTTAGGGGCTTCAAAGTAATTGGACAAATGCACATTGTTGCTACATTAACAAAAGACGTGATATCAATCCAGTGTTGACTTCCATTTTGAAACACGTGTGTAAATGCTATATTTCACTGATGTGGATGCCGTGACTCAACGCATCACTTTTTCAGTGAGTCCTTCAGAATTACTGTTTCTAAGCATCCCACGCACCACAGCAGGACTGGGGCAGGTCCTGGGTGGTTTACCCCTGTGGTTGGGTAAGGCAGACCAGGGAAGCCAAGAAGAGAGGGAGAATAGCAACACGTGGAGGTAGAGAGGGACAGAAAGAATGAGAGTGAAGGATGAGAAGGAAAAGAGCGACAGAAATATCCGAGAAGGGTCGGTCTATAATTGGCGAGGTCCGTCAGTCCCCTTTTTTGATGTCTGTTGGGCAGGGAAGGGCAGGGCAGGGTTGCACACCCAACCACCTCATCCCCACTGAAACCCAACACTCTAAACAGCAGTTCCAACCCCTCCCACCTTCCAGCAGAGTCAAGCTCACTCCCTCACAGACCAACTCCACCACTGCTCCTACTCCACTCTGCCTTCCAGCTCTCCGGATTACTGCAGGGGTCAGAGTGGGGGTGTTTTTACACCTGTAGTGGTTCTTTATCCCAAGATGCTGTATTGATGTTGACAGGAGAGAGAGTCTGTGTTTATGAGGGCGGCAGGGTCTCCACTGAGGACTGACAGGTAAGAATGGATGGAGATTTCTTCATATATTCTCAGTGCTTTCCCATTTGTGACATCTTCTGGTCAGTTTAATGCCACCATGGTCAATGGTTGCCATATTTCTTGGTTGTTTGGAGTTGCTGGAAGCCTGTCAACTTTCTAGATGTTCGTGAAGCTCCACCAGCCACAGATCCTCTCCACCTTCTTCTCTTTTCTTTTTTTTTTCTGGCACGCTTTTGAAAAGGGGAAGCTGTTTTCTCCATCTGAGGCAGTGATAGAGTGGAGAGTCTGGTTTCTTCATCTACCCTTCACTCCCAGGCCTATCATATTGAGGGTCTTTGGATTTTGGCCCTCAGTTTGGCCCCTGGCTGGGTCTCCAGTGGCTTAGCCGACACATCCGGTCTGGAAATACACCTACAGTGGTGGAAGTCTTTCATTCTTATTCAGCTGCTTGTGATTTCACTGTGGCGTTTGATGTGATTATTGAAATATCAGAATGGACCATGCATTGTCCAGTGTGTAGGTATAGTGGACTGGAGACTGGAGGGTACGAGAGCTATGGGTGTTTTCTTCAAGGACACCATGGTGGTACATAGCCTGAAGCTCCAAGGGCCTGCCTGCTTTCAGTTCTGGGATTCAAAATCCAAAATCCATTCCTGCCGGGATAGAAAAGAAAAATCATCTATGTTTTTTTCTGCTTCTCTCTTTCTGATAGCAGTAAGTCTAAATATTGACTTACTATCTCAATGTAATCACGTTTTCTCTCAGTGTTAGTATCTCTCAGTTAATATCTAATAATAAGTGACAATTTACTTTCTCAAAATACTGAATTAGTATCTTAAATTATCATTTTTTAATTAAAATATTGACTTAGTATCTCAAATAAGTGACTTGTTTTCTCAAAATGCTGACTTATTGTCTTGAAAAAAATTTGACTTTATATCTCAAACAAGTTACTTTCTCAAAACACTGACTTAGTGTCTTAAACAAATGACTTACATTCTCAAAATATTGACTTAGCATCTTGAAAAAATATATTTTTTTTTAAATATTGACTTTTAAAAAATATGTACTTAGTATCTCAAAGATATAACATTCGCAGACACTGACTTAGTATCTTACATAAATTACATATTTTCTCAAAATATTGACTTTGTATCTCTAAAAAACATTTTTTTCAGAAAATATTAAATTTATTATCTTGAAATATTGACTAATTAGCTTGGAAAAATGAATTAGTTTCTCAAAATTATATATAATTACTTATATACTTATACATTCTTAAAATATTGATTTACAATATTGGAATAATGACGTACTGTGTGAAAATAAACTCTTATATAATATATAAGTAATTACTTATATAGCCACTTATATAGCACCTCATAATTTTGATATAGTATGTCAAAATCTCAAGAAAATGAGACATTAACTCTGTATTTCAAGCAAATAAATTATTATTTTGACATTTTGAGAAAATAAATCAATTTATTTTAGAAAAGAAGTCATTATTTTTCAATGCTAAATCAATATTTTGAAAAAAAGTGGTCATTATTTTGAGGTACTAAGTCAACTGTTTGAGACTTTAGGCCAGTACGTAAATAGAATTCTGTGCACTATTCAATATACAAGCATCTATTTATGGACAAAGTTCCTATTCAACCTTTTTAAGGTCCACAACTGTAACATTCATGTCGTTTTGGGTTGTACGACTTTATATGGACTACATCTGCTGAACAGCCACTGTTTTTGACCAGCAGACCCAGGGAAACAGGATTGGGTGTTGACTTACACAAACAGTGAGTGCTTCTCGTGTGATTAAACACAGAGAGAGAGTTTTGTTTTCCCCCTCTCCCTTTCTAATCATAGAACAGTCTGTGTCATAATTTTAAATGCTACCATTTTATCAATCAACCCAGCCAGAGCCGGAGCAGAGTCACAGTAATAACACAGTCTTCATTAGTTTCAATTATTACAGCATGGATTTGTATGGAACCAACTGTGGCCTACAGTTTCATTCACTATCACAAAGCCTACCGTCAATATAAGGCATGATATAAGGGTCAGTCACCATAAATAAAGGTTTTATGGAAATTCAGCTTCTCTACTAACAACAACAACAACTCTATGGGCCAGTCTCAAAGAGCCAGATTAGCGCTAATCTAAGACTAAAGAGAATTTGCATTGGCACTGCAGTTTAGTCTACGACAAGGTCTAATCCATGTTTGGGAAAGCAACCCTATATGAATCAGTAGTGATGTTTCAGGCACAGAAAACAGCACTATTTAGACTCTGCAGACCTCAAAGTTTATAAATGGTTGTTTAGTGCTTAAAATCATGGGTTATAGTTGAAGTGGACCCAGCATGCGTTGGTGATCTCTAAGAAAAGTGAGAAGGACCTGTTCTAAATGTGGCTGTTCACTCGTTTCAGATGCTCAGGAGCAAAAGCAGGGTTAGCTAACTCTCCCGGGTGAGACACAGTGCATTTGGATGAAATACACGGTGGAAAAACTGAAAGCAAGTCTAATAACTCACCAACCAACCAGCTAGCTAACTAAAATAAATAAATATGAAGAGATAAACCAGAGCTGTACGATTAGCTTAGCTATTTAACAGTGTAACTATGCTAGCGCAGTGGCTACTTAGCCTCAACAGAACTAGCAAATGGAGACGGATGAAATGAAATGGTGGAAAGAATGAAAGCTCACTAACCATCTAGCTAGCTAACCGAATGAAATGAGTGGAGGAGATAAACCAGAGCGGTAAGATTAGCTTAGCTATTTTCACTGTGTAATTATGCTAGCACAGTTGCTATTTAGCCTCAACAGAATTAGCAAACTCATGCTAGCACACAAACACTAGTGCCTTCCAAACAGAAATCTGATATGTGGTCATATGTGCACGTATATCATAGAGAGTCAGGCATACATTATAAAACATGTGTATATAAGCTGTAAACAGTAATGCAAATATCAAATATGGCACATATATGGATCATACACTCACTGGCCATTTTATTAGGTACAGTAAAAAGGCCTAGTAAAAGGTTGGACCCTCTTTGCCTTCAGAACTGCCTTAATTCTTCATGGCACACTTTCAACAAGGTGCTGGAAACGTTCCTCAGAGATTTTGGTTGGTTATTTGAGTTCCTGTTGCCTTTCTATCATCTGGAACCAGTCTGTCCATTCTCCTCTGACCTCTCACACCAACAAGGTATTTTCGTCCACACAACTGACCGCTCACTGGATATTCCCTCTTTTTTGGACCGTTCTCTGTAAACCCTAGAGATGTTTGAGCGTGAAAATCCCAGTAGATCAGCAGTTTCTGAAATACTCAGACCAGCCCGTCTGGTACCAACAACCACGGCACGTTCAAAGTCCCTTAAATCCTATTTCTTCCCCATTCTGATGCTTGGCCTGCACTTCAGCAAGTTGTCTTGACCACCTCTACATGCTACATATATATATATATATATATATATATATATATATATATATATATATATATATATAAACTAATTAAAAAGACGCCTAATTTTGGGAGAGTCAAAATAAAATTGACCTCACTTTACCCCCTTTGGTCATTGTGTTCTGACACTTTGACACATTTTGCCTATACTTTCAACTTCTTTCACTTTTTTTCACTTTGTTATTATTTCTCCTTTCTACACTGTCTTCTTTAAAATTGTATTGTGTCAAATAGTTAATTCAACAGTCTATATATTGTTGAGGAAGCCATTATTTATCTGAAGCGTAGCTCTGTTGGGGTTAAATGGCTGTAATAGACACGCTTCATGTGAAGTGTTAATATGTCATATCTTTGAAATACATATCGATGTTATTGGTAGAAAACTTTGTATCTCCATTTTTGATGTTTTTCAGTTTTTTACATAATTTAAAAATGCCCGTTTCCCTTTACATGATATATAAATTTCATGATGAATGGACCCACAGAAACGACCCAAAATGACTTGGAAATCTGTCTGGTTCCATTGATTTACATTAAAAGTAAAGTATGTTTTTTCCTTCTCCTGTAAAGTTACAATTTTGGAGATACAAGTTTTTCTTCCGACAACAACATTTTTTTGCCTTATATCAGATTTCTGTGTGGATAGTCTTGCTGGTGTAACTAGCGGGTGTTGGTTGTTCGAAGTGGACATGAGGCCTTTGCCACATCATCACAGCTCTCTGGTCCATAATTCAGTGTTTCCTGCTGGTGCCTGCTGAACGGCAGTGCGCTCCAGAGGCCTTCTCTCCTTCGCTAAATCAAAAACTTCCAGCAAAACATCCATTTCACAGTGCTCAGGGAGGGGAGTGAGTCAGCAGTGCCTCTGTTTCAGCTTCAGTCAACTGGGGAATGAATTGAAACATGAAACTTTGTTTTGTCACTTGCTACTTTCTATACTTTGTGGGATGTCAGAACTTTTAGATACGTTTTCCTACTTCCAGCATCTATGAGTGTGAGTATGAGTGTCCCTATTGCACTCTCACACACGAGCAATGAAAACACAATGTTTCTGTATGACCATGTGTCCCATCCCACACACTTTCCAACACTCAGCGAAGGAAATTAAGATTAAGAGACCCTTATTAGTCCCACAATGGGGAAATTTCACCTCCGCATTTAACCCATCTGTGAAGTGAAACACCACATACACTCTAGTGAGCACACACACACTAAGGGGCAGTGAGCACACTTACCCAGAGCGGTGGGCAGCCCAATCCGCAGCGCCCGGGGAGCAGTTGGGGGTTAGGTGTCTTGCTCAAGGACACCTCAGTCATGTGCTGTCGGTTCTGGGGATCGAACCGGCGACCTTCCAGTCACAAGGCTGGATCCCTAACCTCCAGCCCACGACTGCCCCCAAATTGTGGATCAAGTATGAAAACTGAAGGAGATAAGATCAACCATATTTATGACTGCGATTTCCCTTCATGGTTTTTATCATGAAGAACCAAACCTGATTCTTTAATGTCTTACTAAGCCAAATATTTTTCATTGTATTTCCCAACATGCAGTGCTTCGCCAAGACAAATACCCTGCTTCACATCTGTTACCGCCCAGCATAACCCAATATAGGCTCAGTTACTCTGAGACAGCAGTGAGGGGAATTCAGGGTAATCCCAGCCAATTTGATGTCTCCACAGGATTGGACAATTGATGATCATCACAGCCTAACGTGCACAGAAGAGGATCAGAGATGCCGAGATTTGGGTTCAGGATCGCTCTGGTCCTGACCATTATAGCCCTGACGTTGTACAGTGATGGGGTTGAGGGTCAGAGGGCAGGTAAGATCAACAGAATTCATATACTGACTTACTTTCGCCATCTAAAGGTGTTTTTAATGAAAATGGACTAAACTAATGTCACTCACATTCCTTTAAAAGTGTAATTGATGTACATCAAATAAACAAACGTCACTCAACGCCACTCTCTAAAGAACTTATTAACAAACGACAAATAAACAAACGTCACTCAACGCCGCCCTCTAAAGAACTTATTAACAAACGACAAATAAACAAACGTCACTCAACGCTGCCCTCGAAAGAACTTATTAACAAACATCAAATAAACAAACGTCACTCAATGCCGCCCTCTAAAGAACTTATTAACAAACGACAAATAAACAAATGTTACTCAACACCACCCTCTAAAGAACTTATTAACAAACATCAAATAAACAAACGTCACTCAACGCCGCCCTCTAAAGAACTTATTAACAAACATCAAATAAACAAACGTCACTCAACGCCGCCCTCTAAAGAACTTATTAACAAACGACAAATAAACAAACGTCACTCAACGCCGCCCTCTAAAGAACTTATTAACAAACATCAAATAAACAAACGTCACTCAACGCCGCCCTCTAAAGAACTTATTAACAAACATCAAATAAACAAACGTCACTCAACGCCGCCCTCTAAAGAACTTATTCACAAACATCAAATAAACAAACGTCACTCAACGCCGCCCTCTAAAGAACTTATTAACAAACATCAAATAAACAAACGTCACTCAACGCCGCCCTCTAAAGAACTTATTAACAAACATCAAATAAACAAACGTCACTCAACGCCGCCCTCTAAAGAACTTAATAACAAACATCAAATAAACAAACATCACTCAACGCCGCCCTCTAAAGAACTTATTAACAAACATCAAATAAACAAACGTCACTCAACGCCGCCCTCTAAAGAACTTAATAACAAACATCAAATAAACAAACATCACTCAACGCCGCCCTCTAAAGAACTTATTCACAAACATCAAATAAACAAACGTCACTCAACGCCGCCCTCTAAAGAACTTATTCACAAACATCAAATAAACAAACATCACTCAACGCCGCCCTCTAAAAAACTTATTAACAAACATCAAATAAACAAACGTCACTCAACGCCGCCCTCTAAAGAACTTATTAACAAACATCAAATAAACAAACGTCACTCAACGCCGCCCTCTAAAGAACTTATTAACAAACATCAAATAAACAAACGTCACTCAACGCCGCCCTCTAAAGAACTTATTAACAAACATCAAATAAACAAACGTTACTCACCGCCGACCTCTAAAGGTGTTAATAACAAACATCTAATAAACAATCGTTACTCACCGCCGACCTCTAAAGGTGTTAATAACAAACATCTAATAAACAATCGTTACTCACCGCCACCCTCTAAAGGTGTTAATAACAAACATCAAATAAACAAACGTTACTCACCGCCACCCTCTAAAGGTGTTAATAACAAACATCAAATAAACAAACGTTACTCACCGCCACCCTCTAAAGGTGTTAATAACAAACATCTAATAAACAATCGTTACTCACCGCCACCCTCTAAAGGTGTTAATAACAAACATCAAATAAACAAACGTTACTCACCGCCACCCTCTAAAGGTGTTAATAACAAACATCAAATAAACAAACGTTACTCACCGCCACCCTCTAAAGGTGTTAATAACAAACATCAAATAAACAAACGTTACTCACCGCCACCCTCTAAAGGTGTTAATAACAAACATCAAATAAACAAACGTTACTCACCGCCACCCTCTAAAGGTGTTAATAACAAACATCAAATAAACAAACGTTACTCACCGCCACCCTCTAAAGGTGTTAATAACAAACATCAAATAAACAAACGTTACTCACCGCCACCCTCTAAAGGTGTTAATAACAAACATCAAATAAACAAACGTTACTCACCGCCACCCTCTAAAGGTGTTAATAACAAACATCAAATAAACAAACGTTACTCACCGCCACCCTCTAAAGGTGTTAATAACAAACATCAAATAAACAAATGTTACTCACCGCCACCCTCTAAAGGTGTTAATAACAAACATCAAATAAACAAATGTTACTCACCGCCACCCTCTAAAGGTGTTAATAACAAACATCAAATAAACAAATGTTACTCACCGCCACCCTCTAAAGGTGTTAATAACAAACATCAAATAAACAAACGTTACTCACCGCCACCCTCTAAAGGTGTTAATAACAAACATCAAATAAACAAACGTTACTCACCGCCACCATCTAAAGGTGTTAATAACAAACATCAAATAAACAAACGTTACTCACCGCCACCCTCTAAAGGTGTTAATAACAAACATCAAATAAACAAATGTTACTCACCGCCACCCTCTAAATGTGTTAATAACAAACATCAAATAAACAAATGTTACTCACCGCCACCATCTAAAGGTGTTAATAACAAACATCAAATAAACAAATGTTACTCACCGCCACCCTCTAAAGGTGTTAATAACAAACATCAAATAAACAAACGTTACTCACCGCCACCCTCTAAAGGTGTTAATAACAAACATCAAATAAACAAACGTTACTCACCGCCACCCTCTACAGGCAATATAAATACATCAAAAGTGTTATAGCAAATTTATAACTTTCTGCAATGTAAACATTATTATGAAAGCTAATAACTATGGAAAATAACTGCAATAAGCTCAAGGAATTGTGACCATGCAATAACTGCGACAGGCCTACTTGTCTAGTTGCAGTTGCTAAGCTTTGACTGGACAATCACTTTTGGTGGAGAAGCTACGCAAAAAAATCAATTAACGCGTCTTGAATTTAGCTCCCATCGTCAAGATAATGGTTGAGTCCTGTTTATTTCACATCCACTACTATGTACCATGCTTTTAAGACGCATTTAAGCTGTAAACTATATCTTTCCAGGTTGTAAGAATGTCCACTATGACCTGGTGTTCATTCTGGACACATCTTCCAGCGTGGGCAAAGAAAACTTTGAGAAGATCCGTCAGTGGGTGTCCAATCTGGTGGAGTCGTTTGACGTTGGTGATAACAAGACACGGGTGGCTGTAGTGCGCTACAGTGACCGTCCCACACCTGAGTTCAACCTGGCCAGGTACAAAAGCCTGGAGGAGGTCAAGAGGGCTGCCAAGAACATCCGCTACCTGGGCGGAAACACCAAAACAGGAGACGCCATCAGCTACACCACCAACAACATCTTCACCATTCAGGCAGGGGCACGGCCTCCTGCCAGGGGCATCCAGAAGGTGGCGATATTGCTGACAGATGGCAGGAGTCAGGATTACGTTTTAGAGCCTTCTCTCGCTGCAGCCAAAGCCGGCATCAGGATGTTTGCTGTGGGGATTGGGGAGGCGCTGAAAGAGGAGCTGGAGGAAATTGCGGCTGAACCCAAAAATGCCCACGTCTTCCATGTGACAGATTTCGAGGCTATTGATAGAATCAGAGGAAGGCTAAGGAGTAGACTCTGTGAGAGTAAGTATATTTTTCATTTGTTTGCACAGTAAGGGTGAAGGAATATTACATAGCAACCAAAATCGCAGGGAAAGTTCTAAAAAACACTCACATAAAACGACTGATATGAAGAATTTAAGCTAATGAATTTAGATTAAAACATAAAGGGAATGAAGAATGTTGAGAATGGAATGATGAACCTCCATAGAAAAAAATTGATGAATAGAATCGGATGCTCTACAGCAGCCACACGTGAGCCTAAGGTCACCATGCCCAATTCCAAGTGTCTGCTAGAGGGGTATAAATCCCAGCATTGGGCTGTGGAGGAGTGGAACTGTGTTTTCTGGAGTAATGGAGCTCCATCCAGTACCTTTGGGATGAGTTGAAGTGGAGCCAGAACTGACCATCCAACATCAGTACCTGACTTAATTAATTTTCTTGTGGATAAATGCAATCAAATCCTCACAGCAATGTTCCAACATCTAGTGTAAAGCCTTTCCAGAAGAGTAGAGACTGTTACTGCAGCAAAGGAGGAACAAACTCTCCATTAATACCCTTCATTTCAGAAGAAATGCTACATTAATCTGAATATAACTTTAAAAAAGATGGTTCTTCAAGGGTTATTATTTAGCATTTAGAAATGGTTCTATATAGAATCAAGAACACTCAAAGCACCCTTAGAGTTTCTTTGACTCATGAAAGGGTTCTCTAGATTGATGGAAAATTGCTGTAGATGGTTCTGTATAGGATGCTTTTGGAAAAGGGTTCTTGAATATCACCAAACCCTTTTTAAATAGGTTTTATATAGAACCATCTAGAGCACATTCTCCATCAATTTGGAAGAAGAACTATTTAATGATGTAAACTGCCCTTTAATCATGCAAAGGCTTTTTTGAGTATTCATGGTTCTATATACAACCCCAATTCCAATGAAGTTGGGACGTTGTGTAAAACATAAATAAAAACAGAACACAATGATTTGCAAATCCTTTTCAACCTATATTTAATTGAATTCACTACAGAGACAAGATATTTAATGTTCGGATAATGTTAACGGATAAACTTTATTGTTTTTTGCAAATATTCACTCATTTTGAATTTAATGCCTGCAACACGTTCCAAAGAAGTTGGGACAGGGGCGTGTTTACCACTGTGTTACATCACCTTTCCTTTTAACAACACTCGTTTGGGAACTGAGGACACTAATTGTTGAAGCTTTGTAGGTGGAATTCTTTCCCATTCTTTCTTGATGTACAGCTTCTGTTGCTCAACAGTCCGGGGTCTCCGTTGTATTTTGCGCTTCATAATGCGCCACACATTTTCAATGCAGGCAGGCCAGTCTAGTACCCGCACTCTTTTACTATGAAGCCACGCTGTTGTAACACATGCAGAATGTGGCTTGGCATTGTCTTGCTGAAATAAGCAGGGCCCTGAAAAAGACGGTGCTTGGATGGCAGCAGATGTTGCTCCAAAACCTGTATGTACCTTTCAGCATTAATGGTGCCTTCACAGATGTGCCAGTTACCCAGGCCATGGGCACTAACACACCCCCACACCATCAGAGATGCTGGCTTTTGAACTTCGCACTGATAACAATCCGGACAGTCCTTTTCCTCTTTGGCCTGGAGGACACGACGTCCATGATTTCCAAAAACAGTTTGAAATGTGGACTCGTCAGACCACAGGACACTTTTCCACTTTGCGTCAGTCCATCTCAGATGAACTCGGGCCCAGAGAAGCCGGCGGCGTTTCTGGGTGTTGTTGATATGTGGCTTCGCTTTGCATGGCAGAGTTTTAACTTGCACTTGTAGATGGAGCGACGAACTGAGTTCACTGACAGTGGTTTTCTGAAGTGTTCCTGAGCCCATGTGGGAATATCCGTTACAGAATGATGTCGGTTTTTAATGCAGTGACGCCTGAGGGATCGAAGGTCACGGGCATTCAATGTTGGTTTTCTGCCTTGCTGCTTACTTGCAGAGATTTCTCCAGATTCTCTGAATCTTTTGATAATATTATGGACTGTAGATGATGAAATCCCTAAATTCCTTGCAATTGCACAATTGCACGTTCTTAAACTTTTGGACTATTTGCTCAAGCAGTTGTTCACAAAGTGGTGAACCTCGCCCCATCCTTGCTTGTGAACGACTGAGCCTTTCAGAGATGCTCCCTTTATACCCAATCATGACACTCACCTGTTCCCAGTTAATCTGTTCACCTGTGGAATGTTCCAGACAGGTGTTTTTTGAGCATTCCTCAACTTTCCCAGTCTTTTGTTGCCCCTGTCCCAACTTCTTTGGAACATGTCGCAGGCATCAAATTCAAAATGAGTGAATATTTGCAAAAAACAATAAAGTTTATCCATTTGAACATTAAATATCTTGTCTTTGTAGTGTATTCAATTGAGTATAGGTTGAAAAGGATTTGCAAATCATTGTATTCTGTTTTTATTTATGTTTTACACAACGTCCCAACTTCATTGGAATTGGGGTTGTAGAAACATAATTTAAGAGGTTTAATTTAAGATTGGATTATATTTTCTTTAGTGTGTATTCAGAATATCAGTGTTGTGCTACATGAGACAGGATTTGGCATGTAACTAAAACTTTTCTGACAAAGACATTTTTGTGGTTTGATGCCTCGGTGGGGCTTTGGGGCTGAGACGTAGAAAGTAAAAGTGGGATCTCAGTCCTCCACATCTCCTCTCCTCCACAAAAGTAACGTCTTGAATGATATGTGGGATCAGCTCAGATAGCCACTACAAACAACACGCTTATATTACAACACTATGAATACAGATTCTAAAATGAACAGCCCTCAGCAGAGCACTGAGGCATGCAGGCTGGAACGAGAGACGGCTATTTTAGTGAAAGTAGTATTTTGCGTGTGCCTGTCTGTGTGTTTGCGCATGTGTGTTAAGTGTTTATGTAACTTCAAGATGATTCTATCATTCGTTAGTTTTATAGGGAGATATATGCTCTCTGGCCACTTTATTAGAAACACCAAACTTGTACTTCCACTCACTGACCACTTTATTAGAAACACCTACTTTGGACTTCCACTAACTGGCCACTTTATTAGAAACACCTACTTTGGACTTCCACTCACTGGCCACTTTATTGGAAACATCTACTTTGGACTTCCACTCTCTGGCCACTTTATTGGAAACACCTACTTTGGACTTCCACTAACTGGCCACTTTATTAGAAACACCTACTTTGGACTTCCACTCACTGGCCACTTTATTGGAAACATCTACTTTGGACTTCCACTCTCTGGCCACTTTATTGGAAACACCTACTTTGGACTTCCACTCACTGGCCACTTTATTGGAAACATCTACTTTGGACTTCCACTCTCTGGCCACTTTATTGGAAACACCTACTTTGGACTTCCACTCACTGGCCACTTTATTGGAAACATCTACTTTGGACTTCCACTAACTGGCCACTTTATTAGAAACACCTACTTTGTATTTCCACTCACTGGCCACTTTATTAGAAACACCTACTTTGGACTTCCACTCACTGGCCACTTTATTGGAAACACCTACTTTGGACTTCTACTAACTGGCCACTTTATTGGAAACACCTACTTTGGACTTCTACTAACTGGCCACTTTATTAGAAACACCTACTTTGTATTTCCACTCACTGGCCACTTAAATCTACAAAAGCAGTAGAGTTCATAGAGTAAAGCATCACATATCGTGCAGTTGAATGCATGTAATCATACTGAAGAACTGAATAATCCATGCTTTCTCTTTTTGTACATCTTCTCTAAGAAAGATGCCTATCAGCTTGGGAACTGAGCATTGTCCTTCCTCTAGCGTAGCCTCCAAATACGTGTCTTGTCCAGCTTCACTGGGCACTGTATACTTACGTCTAAGAATACGTGGACAGAAAACATGGCATGTGCATGGGGAGAGTTATTTCTGCTCTGAAAATTACAGTTCTAATGTTTCCAGTGGAGTTGGGCCTCAAGTGTGGCACGTTTGCACCTTTTCATCTGCAGCTTTTACATTCAAAACCTGCACGTCATCAGCACGGACCAAAGGCAACTGCTCCGTGGTGTAATCACTAAAACTTCAAGGTCTAAATACTGTCAGCTTAATGGATGCGTTAGAGACTCTGTTTGGCAGCTCCCCCTCCTTATCCTACCATCCATTAAGAAAAGCTTACCTTCGTTTCTCCGTATTCGAGATCAAATGAATTCCCTCGGCTTATTGTTATGCACAACAATATTGCTCTAATTTTATGCATAATGATTTGGACGGTGTCAGACAGCTCTTTAGAGGCTAAAAGGACTAAATGTCGTTAGTAAAAACCAATTTAAGGTGTGTTAAGCAGAGTCATTGTCTTGTTTCCTTTCTCTTTTTTGTTATTCAGAAAGGACAATCTCATCACACATGTCCACTGGGCTTCGACTCAGAGTGGTGGTCCACCCTTAGCCACAAGGCAGCAAGTCTCTAATCACATCCAGTACACGGCGCTGCTAAATCCAAAAGCAACAGGCTATAATAGGTTTGGGCGTACTAATCCCCATGTTTTTTTCCCCCCGCCGCAGCTCTTCTACCCCCAAATCTGGTTTTGATTAGCCAGCTGCTCCTCTGTCAGACATAAGGAAACTTTCGATTAGGCTTTTCCTCCCTGGGCTTCCTCCCTTGCATCCTACTTGCTGCATAGGTTCCTGAGGGAGAGTCGGCTGTTCTTATCTAGCAAACACACCTATGAATACATTAGTCAGAATTTGCTTGAATATTTTAGTATCTATGGCAAATAGAAAAAGGCCTAGTTTTAAGAGTGGAGTGGTTTTAGCCCTAATGTGGATAACAATGAATTTATTTCTTCTTAAAGTGTTTTTAAAAAGAATCTTTACAACAATCTTTCATAATAAACCTTCTAAACTCCAAGAAAGCATGGCAGTTTCCTATATTTACAGTAGAAAGGGAATTATTTAATCATCAAATATCAAATGGATCTGAATCCTAAGTGAGAGCAAACCTGATCTAACATATTTTGTTTTTGCAACATAATTTTAAAAGCGTACACTATGTTGCCAAAAGTATTTGCTCATCTGCCTTCACACATGTATTAAATTGAGTGAGATCGCATTCTTAATCCATAGGGTTTAATATGATGTCGACCCACCCTTTGCAGCTATAACAGCTTCAACTCTTCTGGGAAGGCTTTCCATAAGGGTTAGGAGTGTGTTTATGGGAATTTTTGACCGTTCTTCCAGAAGCGCATTTGTGAGGTCAGACACTGATGTTGGATGAGAAGGCCTGGCTCACAGTCTCCGCTCTAATTCATCCCAAAGGTGTTCTATCAGGTTGAGGTCAGGACTCTGTGCAGGCCAGTCAAGTTCTTCCACACCAAACTGGCTCATCCGTGTCTTTATGGACCTGCTTTGTGCACTGGTGTGCAGTCATGTTGGAGCAGGAAGGGACCGTCCCCAAACTGTTCCCACAAAGTTGGGAGCATGAAATTGTCCAAAATCTCTTGGTGTTGAAGCATTAAGAGTTCCTTTCACTGGAACTAAAGGGCCGAGCCCAACTCCTGAAAAACAACCCCACACCATAATCCCCCCTCCACCAAACTTTACACTTGATACAATGCAGTCAGACAAGTACGGTTCTCCTGGCAACAGCCAAATCCAGACTTGACCATCGGATTTCCAGATGGAGAAACCTGATTCATCACTCCAGAGAACACGTCTCCACTGCTCTAGAGTCCAGTGGCGGCGCTTTACACCACTGCATTCGATGCTTTGCATTGCGCTTGGTGATGTAAGGCTTGGATGCAGCTGCTCAGCCATGGAAACCCATTCCATGAAGCTCTCTACGCTGTTCTTGAGCTAATCTGAAGGCCACATGAAGTTTGGAGGTCTGCAGTGATTGACTCTAAAGAAAGTCGGTGACCTCTGTGCACTATGCCCCTCAGCATCTGCTGACTCCGCTCTGTCATTTTACATGGCTGACCACTTCATGGCTGAGCTGCTGTCGTTCCCAATCTCTTCCACTTTGTTATAATCCCACTGACAGCTGACTGTGGAATATTTAGTAGTGAGGAAATTTCACGACTGGACTGGTTGCACAGGTGGCATCTGATCACGTTACCACACTGGAATTCACTGAGCTCCTGAGAGCGACCCATTCTTTCACTAATGTCTGTAGAAGCAGTCTGCAGGCCTAGGGGCTTGGTTTTATATACCTGTGACCATGGAAGTGACTGGAACAGCTGAATTGAATGATTTGAATGATGAAATTAATACTTTTGGAAATATAGTGCATTTTAACAAAATTCATAGTTTTGCTGAACCAGCCTATAGGAGTCACTGTCTCTTACAGTTACTGCCTGAATGAGTTTCTGACTGATACCCATTGTTATCACCGTTATACTCCAACCCCAAATGCAGGGCTGCAAGATACTCACAATGAAAGAAAGCACCAGGTGCATTCTTTGGCATGTTGTGAGTCTTACAAAAACTTTCTTTCTTACTTTTTAAACTTTCAAGCAACTAATATCTATAAACAATTCCACCGAAAGTGGCGTGATTGCAAATATTACAACTTACCCATAAGTAGGGCTAATTGTAAGAGAATGGGGACTATTTGCTATATACATCTGATAAATTTGTACTGTACGTTGGTTATATGCTTCAAAACAGTGTTAAAACTAACCCCACCGTGTGTTGGCTGTACTTCAGCCTGGATAGCTGACACTTGATTAAATGATTTAGCATAATATAGTAAACCCTTATACACAGAACTTTCTGATCTATTAGCACTTATGATGACAAAAATGTACTTTGGTGGTACAAAACGTCTTCAAATCTTTGAATCTTGAGAAATATCTGTCAAATTGATACGAAAATTTGCAGCTGACCTTGCTGTTGGAATATGAAGGGGTGAACCAAAGCATGCTCTGCTTCAACCTCTTAATCCCAAAGAAAAAAAAATCTGTGTTACATTTTTTCCCCATGTTAGATTGTGGCCCTTTAATTCACCTTGATTCTCAATTATATGCCTTAAGATTAATAACCAAATAATAGGCTTGAAGTAAGGGGATAATTATGATAGTACTATTCATATTCCATTGTTTTGCTGTAGTAATTATGGGCAAATGATCGCAGATGCCTTACTGCCTTTATTAAACTGCCCTCGGCTGATCAACAGTCTGTGCAGGTACAAGGCTGCTAGCTAGAGAGGCCTAAATGCAGCCATGTAGCTTGTGGCCACATCACGGCCCAGTCTAGAGTTTTGCCTGCTCTAATTTCAATTTCATGGTCTTCGACCATCAGTGTTATCATTTGGAATCTCCAGTAAAAAATCCGACCTAAATGGATCACATGCTAAACTATGGATAGCCTGAACTGTGAGCTACACCCTATACGGCATCCTGTTTAGCCATGTTGGGTCACTCTGTAAATTACAGTGCGTGGGCCGCAGGGACGATGATGGGAAGTAGCTCAGAGTTAGACTTTGAGTTCACATGCAGCTCCATTTTAAAACAATGACGCACGACAGGTTTTACACTGCTTTATCATCTGGCCAGCCAGAGGGATATGTAGGCACCACCAAAATGCCCGAACCACCTCTTTAAAGAGCTGTTGTGGTGCCGAATTATGGGCCAGTCCTGGTTCTAATCCTTTTTGGGATGCATTCCAGAAACCTGGAAGCTGAAGCCATTGGTCATAGCAGAGGATTTTAGTCCAGTTCTCAGGGACATCCAGCCAGTCCACATTTTGATTCTGTCCACAGCTGAAGCAGTTGAAGGGAAACTCTTTTAAACTTCATCTATGTGGGATTAAACAGTTGAAATGTAAACAGAGTAATTCTGAAATGGTTCACCATAGAGAAACCTACTGAGTCAGATGTCTTTACAGCGGTGGTGATGGGAACTAGACCTCACAATATCTACAACACAAATATAGCCATTCTATTTACTGCCAAACCACCAGTGAACCTGCACGAGTCGGTGAAATAGTGATTAATCTGAAAAGAAAAAAATTTTCTTTTTGGACTACTTTGCTTCAAAACACCCAGCACGTACTTGAAAAAATAGATTCAAGGTCAAAACTATCACAGATCAATGCCTGAGATGCTGAGATGAGTAGGAAAACCTGGACTGGACTTTTTTAAAGGCATTAAACTCTTCAGACAAAGGATCAAGCAGAAGATGGCTGGGTGTTAGATGGATCAATTTAAGGTAGTCTTGGTGTGTATTTAAACTAACGTTGCTTAGCTTAATGCAGTGCTGTCTTAAAGAGACACTCTGACCTGAATGAGACATTTGACCGTTCTTACATCTGTTATAAACCTGTCTCCTGGTCTCCTACGTGGGGCTACAGTCGTCTAGTGGGATTTTCCGGGTGAAAGACTAGGAAGACCCCCTCCTGATGATGTATCTTGAAGGTGGGAGAAAGCTGAAATGTGTTGCTTATTTCCTGCTTTGTTTGTTTCTGCTAGCTGGATAATGCAGAAGGAAGCCAGATGGCTGATGTACTGCTAGGAGCCCAAATATCACACCTGTACTTACTGCACTCTACATCAGTGGCTTTGCCACACTTTACTAAAGAACCCATGAAGAACCCTATTTTTTAAAGAAAATAGTTCTACGTAGAACCATGAACAGCCAAAGAACTATTTGCCTGATTAAGTGGTTCTTTGCATCAGGAGAGGGTTCTTCAGACTGATGCAGGATTTGTTGTATATATTTCTATTTGGAACATTTTTAAAAAGGGGTTCTATATAGCACCAAAAACAGTTCTTGTATTTTTATGATATCAAGCTTATTGCAATAGATTAATGCTTTTTGGTGCATAGAACCCTTTTCCAAACGCTTATATGTAGAACCATGATACAAATGCTTCTTTGAGTGTTTGTGGTTTTATATAGAACTATTTTCTTAAATTAAAAAACCCTTGAAGAACCATATTTTTTAAGTGAGCAGCAGTCAGGGTTCTTTATCGCTGTGGGGGATTCCCAATGGTTGTATGATGCATTTGCATAGTCCATGCTGGGTATTGTAGTGAGAGAACACAGATGGACAGGAGCACAGAAAAGAAGGGATCGTTCTACAATCACCAAACCAGTTCTTCTGTTAAGATGTAAAGCTTGTAGCAATAGAAGAACCATTGTTGGAGCTATATAGAACCATTTTCAAAAAGGTTGATTATAGAATCATATACAGCACAGTCTCCGTAAACCTGATCAACCTTTTCACCATGCAAAGAACTGTTTAAGCATGAAATGGCTCTACATAGAACCATGAACACTTCAAGAACCATTTGCATGCTGACACAGCATGCTTCATAAAATGGTACTTCAGAATGCTGGAGAATGTGTTGTATATGGTTCCACATAGCACCTTTTTTGAGTTCTACAACTACCGTTCTACAAAGAGTTCTACAACCCCAGTTCCAAAAAAGTTGGGATGTTATGTAAAATGTAAATAAATGTAAATAAAAACAGAATGCAGATCTCATAGACCCATATTTTACCCGCAATAGAACATAGAACACATATCAGATGTTGAAAGTGGGACATTTTTCCATTTCATGAAAAATATGAACTCATTTAGATCTTGATGGCAGCAACGCACATCAAAAAAGTTGGGATGGCAACAGCTGGAGGAGCAATTTGCAAGTGGGAGCGATGATGAGGTGGATGCATATGAGTAGAGAAGCGAGATTTAATAAGGGAAAATCCATAATCAGGGTCAAAACGGTCCAGGGTCAGAGAGCCAACACGGAGAAAAGGAGGGACAGACATAACGCAGGAAACACAGGATAAACAAACAACGGAGGTCGGAATAAACAAACAAACACTTCAAACAATACAAACAAAGACCAGCAAACAACTAGGGAAAACACAGGACTTAAATACAAGAGGGATATTGAGGATTCACAAGACAGAGGTGGTAAACACAGGTGGTTACAGTCAGGGGCAGAGTCTGAAAACAAGGGGCCGGACTGGGAAGAAACAAAACAAATGCATGTGGACAGGACTGGAAGGCCAAGAAAAGCACAAGGAGGACTGGGAGGGGCCAACAATTTCAGAAAAACATTCCTCAGCATAAAGTTGCAAAGAGTTTGGATGTCAGACCATCTACAGGACATAATATCACCAATAGATTCAGAGAATCTGGAGAAATCTCTGTACACAAGGGACAAGGCCGATGGTCAATATCGGATGCTCGTGATCCTCCGGCCCTCAGGCGGCACTGCATTTAAAACAGGCATGATTCTGTACTGGAAATCACTGCATGGGCTCAGAAACACTTCCAGAAATCATTGTCTGTGGATTTAGTTCGCCGTGCAACCCACAAATGCAAAAGAAAGCTGTATCATGAAAAGAAAAAAACACATTTAAACAGGATCCAGAAACGGCGCCAACTTCTCTGGGCCCAAGGTCATTTAAGATCTACTGAGGCAAAGTGGAAAAGTGTCCTGTGGTCAGATGAATAAAAATTTGAAATTCTTTTTGGAAATAATGGACACTGCATCCTCCACAGTAAAGACCTCCCAGCTTGTTATTAGCACACAGTTCAACAGCCAGCTTCCATGATGGGGAGCATAAGTACACCCATCCATCAAAGTACACCCAGGACTGTTGAGCAGCTAGAATACTGCATAAGACAAGAATGGGACAACATTTCTCTCCCAAAGCTGCAGGAACTGGTCTCCCCACTTCCCAGATGTTTCCAGGCTGTTGTTAAAAGTAGAGAGAGTGCTACACAGTGGTAGACACGGCCCTGTGCCAACTCTTTTGACATGCGTTGCTGCCATCATTTTCTAAAAGAGTTCATATTTTTCATGAAATGGTAAAATGTCTCACTTTCAACATCTGATATGTGATCTATGTTCTACTGTGAATAAAATATGAGTCTATAAGCTTTGCAAATCACTGCGTTTTGTTTTTATTTATGTACATTTATTTAAATTTTACACAGCTTCTCAACTTTTTTTGGAATTGGGGTTATACAACACCCAAAAAAGGCTACAAGCTTGACAACATAACAATTGAAGAACCCTTTTTGGTGCTATATAGGACCATTTTAAAAAGGTTTAATACAGAACCATATATAGCACAGCTTCCATCAAGCATTTCATGATGAAAAAACCCTTTAATCATGCAAAGAGTTCCCTGCATGCCCATGACATTATAAAGGACCATTCTCTTTGTTAAAGAACCTTTTTTTTAAAGAGTGGTTAAAAAAATAAGTCGTCAGCTCCTTAGTTTAACCAGAACTGGGTTCTTACTCCATCGGTACTCTCAGTGGTCAATGTGAGCAGCATTACAGTCAGAGATTATTCCTTTCACAACAGGAGGGCTTTGCGTGACTTGGTGCTTTCAGAATTTAGTTGTGAGGCGGCTCAGCCAATCAGATTTCAGGACTATCTGTTTGTAATCACGGTTTAGGAGTTTATCACTTCAATAGAAAACCAAATGGCTAAAGCTGGTTTACGTTGGCCTACATGCTACTGTTACTGTAGCCTGCCATGGTTATAAGGCCGGAATGGACGTACAGCATCAATCAGTTAAGCCAATGTTCCTGTTTTGATGAGGACCGTATCTGTTTAGCAAGCATGAGCGCAGTAAAAACCCACATGGCTACAGAATGTTTTGAAGCCGAACAACATATCAAGACTCATAAAGGACATGGACCCACACAGAAATCTGATGTGTCAATATATGTATTTCAATTATATGGCATATGTATATTAACATATATGGATTCCCCTTTTATCCATGTTATGTGTATATGGACACATTTGGGACATATACTGTATGTCAACTTACTTGAAACCAGCCATTTTCAAATATGGGACATATATTTCAGCCATATATCAGAATATAAAAACATATATGTAACAATGTAGTTCTTATGTGTATGAGAGGTATTATTGGTATACACTAGTATCCTGTTATATAATACAATGTTTTTGGTTGCCTACAACTGTGCATAGGACTGTAAACAGATGCCACGAATGTGAATGGGTATGTAATGTTTCATTTTTGTCATTTTTAAATACGAACATTAGAAGAAAGTTAGAGTAAAATGCAATAAAATCGTTAAAAGATGAAATAAATGAAAATATTCTTCTCCAAAACATTATTTGAAAGCAAACAGATGATATAGTCACAATTATAACTGTGGCTCCAGATGTTGTTTGTTAGATGTATACGAGACTTTATGATATCGACCACACGTGTCAAATGTTTGATACTTACATATACTATATGTTTTTAAATGTATGCCTGACTCTTTATGATATATGTACATATATTGCCATATATTAGATGCCCTGGTGGCACATCTTCCAATTTGATAGCCATTGTGAAAGACCCAATTCATCCGCAGTTCCAGCAACTACTCAGTCAAAACAAAACAGTTCAGCATGTCTTCTCCCTTGAAAATCAACCCTGTGAAAAAACAGGCTGTTTGTTTCGAAACCAACAAATGGCAGCACATTAAACACGACGGCAATGCACAGCTGGGCTGTGTTAAAGGAGAACCCACAGACAGCAGAGGGAGAACCCCAGCCTATAATCATTTATTAAGGTTAGTTGAATAGAGCAGGATAGGCGCACAAGGGTTAGCAGGAGTTCCCCAGCATGCATATCTAAAACTGCTCCATTAAAAGGGGAGAAAGCAATTGCAAGTGCACTAAACTGGAGTTCAGGGCGAAGTTAAGGCCTCTTAAAGTCGACAAAGTGCTTTTTATAGGCGCGATTAAAGAAAATTACAGGGTCTGATTGTACATGATTGTCAGGCACTCGATTGGGCACTGCGGTTTGGGCGTCTGTCTGCTCTTTGCCAAGAGTGTGTGTGTGTGTGTGAGAGAGAGAGAGAGAGAGAGAGAGAGAGAGAGAGGGGGGGGGGGGTGAAGGAAAAGAGAGATGCCCAGGTGCTATAAAGGACTGAACCTACAGAGCTGTGCAAATGTCAGAAACCACCCTTTGTGCATTTACTTTCCAGTCAAAACGGCCAAGTTATTCATTTTTCAGGAGAGATTTTAGAGATTAGATCCATGATAATCCACTAGTATAAGGAAGGGAAAAGTACATTAAGCTAAATTAACAGGAGTTTCCAAAACTGGAGTTCAAAAAAATTATTCAAAGCTGCAGAGACAATGGGGCTCCTAACAACCACCTGGAAGACCTGGTCGACACCAACACTGCCCCCATCAGATAAACAGCACTTGAAGCTTTCGTCTCTGAGCGAGAGGAGAACATCAAGCTGCTTCAGATCTGAAAACATCCACAGGTGTTTCTGTCCATCCTTCCACTGTGAGAAGACCACTCAGAGCTATGGGTCTGAAAGGATGTGGAGCTGTTCAAGAAGAACCTCACTGAGGAAAGGAGATGGACACATCAAACAAAGAAGCTGAACGATGGACTGACCACCCCAGAGTCCAGACCTCAGCACCACTGAATGGGTTTGATTACTTCAGAAAATCATCAACCAGCTTCTAAGACATGCGCTTCATGGCAGTTTTGACAGGAATTTAAATAACTGAAGGGACAGGCTGTGTTATGGTGAGGTTTGATAGCATTAACATAATCTCTGCATGTGGAAATAACACACATAGCATTGCAATAATGATGATTACAGAAGATTTCACCCAGAATAGCCGCTACCAACTCTCTGTGTAATTTACTTTAATAACTGACATCAGCCTAAAAGTCTAATTTCTCTCTCAAACACCAGACGCTGCATTCCCACCAGTCTTTTCCAACGTCACTGAAATGTTATGGCCAGTAACAGTGAAGCTGGCTGTTCCTACAGCTTCACTATAAAGCAGGTTCTGACAGCAACTGTCGTCTTGCCCTCAGCTTAAATCCAGCCTTCATGTTTTAAAGCCAAGTTATATAAACTTTACATCTAATCAGAAGGACTAAAAGCACTCTTACCCTTAAAATGCACTCTGGTTGGATATACCAAGAGCTCAGAGCAAGTTTCTAAATCTTTACTGTGAAAATATTAAATTCAATGCTAGTGGAAGAGCTACACTACATTGAGAAAAGTATTTGGACATACCTGCTACTTATTGAGGTCAGGTATTTTAGCCACACTCATTGCTAACAGGTGGATCAAATTGAAAACATAGCCTTGCCATCTCCATAGACACACACTGGCAGTAGAATGGGTCGTACTGATGAGCCCAGTGACTTTAAACATAGCGCTGTCATAGGATGCCACCTCTGCCACAAATCAGTGTGTGAAACTTCTGTCCTGCTAGATCTGCCCCAGACAACTCTAAGTGCTATTATTGTGAAATAGACATGTCTAGGAGCAACAACAGCTCAGCCATAAAGCAACAGACCACATAAACTCACAGAGGCTGCCAAGTGCTGAAGTGTACAGTGACTATCCTCTGTTGAGTCTCTCAGTAAAGAGCTCCAAATTGTCTCTGGAAGCAACATCAGTAAAAGAACTCTGTGTTGGGAGCTTCACGAAATGGGTTTCCATGGCTGAGCAGCTTCACACAAGCCTAAGATCAAAATGCACAATGCCAAGCCTTGACTGGAGTGATGAAGGAACACTGCCACTGGACTCTGGAGCAGTGGAAATGTATTCTGTGGAATGATGAATCAGCTTCTCTATCTGTTCGTCTGATGGACGAGTCTGGGTTTGATGAATGCCAGGAGAACGTTACCTGCCTGACTGCACACTGTGCCAGCTGTAAGGTTTGGTGGAGGAAGGATAAAGATATGGGGTTGTTTTTCAGGGACTGGCCTAGAACCCTTAGGTCCAGTGAAAGGACACCTTAATGCTTCAGCACCAAGACATTTTGGACAATTGTCTGCTTCCAACTTTGTGTGAACAGTTTGGGGAAGAACCTTTCCTGTTCCAGCATGACTGAGCCCCCGTGCACAAAACAAGGTCCATAAAGTCACGACTGAGTGAGTTTGGCGTGGAATAACTTGACTGGCCCTCACAGAGTCCTGACCTCAGCCCCATCAAACACCTTTGGGATGAACTAGAACTGAGACTGTGAGCCAGGACCTCTCATCCAACGTCAGTGTCTGACCTCAAAAATGCTCTTTTGAATGAACAGGCAGAAATTCACTCTCCACAATCTTGGAGGAAGCTCCCCAGAAGAGTGGAAGCTGTTAGAGCTGTAAAGGGGGACCAACTCCTTATTAATGCCTATGGATTTAGAATGGGACTCATAAAAGCTCCTGTAGGTGTGATATATTTCTGTAGGGTGCTTTGAATACTTATCATTACATAAAACTTCTAGCTACATCCTTTAACTTATACTCAAACTGTGTAAACAAACGTAAACTCACAACTGTCAATAGACTGCTGTATGTACCACCCTGCACACTGCTATCACTGAGGCTTGGGAACCTTGAAAAACAGATCCCTTCCCCACTGTAGCTCGGTGAGAGTGTTCTTCAGTGCAGAAGTAGAGTGCTGTCACTGTGGTGTTCAAGGCACTTGCTAACATTGCTAATGTTTACATGGGCTGCTTAGGCAGAATTAAACCTGGTGGACATTTTCTCTCTGCCTTTCTTCCCCAAAAAGAGCCGCAAGTGCAAGTTTCTTTACTCTGTGCACTTAGTGTGATGTGGTGTTGAACTTCCCGCCCACAGTGCTGCTCATTAAGATCTCCTTGTTCCCATCCAAGGGGTGGTTAACCCCTAAAAAGGCCAGAGGTTTATTACACACTTCTATAACCTAAGAATAGCTCCACCAGGTCGCGTTTGAATCCCTTTAATTACTAAATAATAAGTCTTCGTATGTATGAAGCCTGGGATTTTAAGCGGTCAAAAACTGGTGCACGCTCTATAAATATATATAATGTCGTAGTGGTGTACCGGTGTGGTGGTGATGTGTTAGTGTGTGTTGTGCTGGTGCGAGTGGATCAGACACAGCAGTGCTGCTGGAGGTTTTTACACACTGTGTCCACTCACTGTCCACTCTACTTTGTTAGTCTACCTTGTAGATGTAAAGTCAGAGATGATGGCTCATCTGCTGCTGCACAGTTTGTGTTGGTCATCCTCTGGTCCTTCATCAGTGATCACAGGACGCTGTTGGCTGGATATTTTTGGTTGGTGGACTATTCTCAGTCCAGCAGCGACACTGAGGTGTTTAAAAACTCCAGCAGCACTGCCGTGTCTGATCTACTCAGACCAGCGCGACACACACTAACACACCACCACCATGTCAGTGTTACTGCAGTGCTGAGAATGACCCATCACCCAAATAGTACCTGCTCTGTGGGGGTCCTGACCACTGAAGAACAGGGTAACAAAGTATCAGAGAAACAGATGGACTACAGTGCAGCTATACAGTAAGTGGAGCTGATAAAGTGGACAATGAGGGTAGAAACAAGGAGGTGGTCAGAATGTTAGGCCTTATAGGTGTGAGTTCTTACAGTATAATTATTTCTAAATGTGTTCTGAAAATGGACGTCTACCAGCCCATCGAACAGCGCTGATCTGAAGGGGCCGTTTTAGATCTACACACAGCATCTTTTATTAGCATCCTTCCTTAGAGTTAGCAACATTTCCTCCTCCAGAAATAGCCGATTCTTGCTCCGCCTGCCAAGGAAAACCAAGTCGACTGGTGTCGTTTTCCTAGCCTGTCACCACAGCTATCACTTAGTGTCTTTAGGCCTTTGAAATCTCCGTCTGTGGACGTCCAAAACTGTCACCGCTTGGGCGTTGGCATGCGGTCGGCCCTCAAGGCCTGCAGCATGCTGGAGCCACTGGTAGCGCTCCCCGTGTCTGAAGCCAAAGCAACCTACAATCATAAATCACGCCAGCCTGTCCTCATAGGCAGAACGAATGATGGATACTGCTTCAGCTTATCATCATCGAGGAAAAGAGGCAGCTCCTATAGCAGTAACAGCAGTCGTGGACGGAATCCCACTTCTTATAAACCTCTCGTGAAATGCGGCTTTGTTGTTCCATAAATGCCAAGCAGTGCCGAAGCGCTCATTTACGGAGGATGGAAAGGTTGAAGGTGCTCCACTACCCGCAGTTTGTGTTCCATTATGGTAATGGGAATGTGAAGGTGTAATAGAGAGGTTTATGGTCGTGCGTCGTCCCCACTGACAATGAAGTAAAGGCCAGCGCACACATAAAGAGTCCCGGCAGTCATCCGACTGAGAGAAAGACCATTACATTCATTCCTAATGAATGTAATTACATGGACATGACCGGACTATGGGTCAGTACCTTCACTCTGAGATGGGCGATAAAGTCAGGCTGTTACACCCATTCAAATTAGACCCGATTATCTTTTCATTCTGAGAGATTCCTTCAGTTTTGATCTTTGTGATGATGAATCCAAGGTATATTCTCAAAGTATACTCACTTAACCCTCTACTGCACAATTAGTGTATCGTAATTTTACTAAAAAACAGCGATATAAAATCTGTGTTTTCGTATTTAAATGTGGGAAAAAGGTCTTTTATGTTAAAAGGATAAATACTTCATGACATCACATGACCAGGGATTTTCATTATGGTGTTATTATTACCATATATTCCAAATACCAATCCAAATACCCGGGTCAGACATTTCACTAAGCGTAAGTTGGGTTTTCAATAATGTTATAAAAGATGTTTTTGGAGATAAAAAAGAAATTTGATGCTCTTATGATGCTATGGTATGATTTCGCATTGTTGCCAAATGGCAACAATTTACCAAATAACCAACAACATTTTTAGAAATAAGTATTTTTGTTAAAAATTTCCTTTATTTAAGCAATTTCAAATAACAAAAACACAAAAAAACATTTTATCATGCTCATAATTCCTGCAGCAGAGGGTTAAGCATAAAGGCTCTTTGGTAAATATGACTGCTCCAAGCAACATCTCTTATTAGGATGTGTGCAGCTTCACGTATGTATATGTCAGTAATTTCGAGAGGATGCTTGCCATTGCCAGGAGCCGTAGAGCCCTATTTGCATCACCGCTGCTTTTTTGGTCCCATATTATGATTTCAGGCCGTGCTGATTACCGTGGTTTCTGCCTGGATCCTTCAATACTAATCTGCTAATTCATTCAGTGCTTAAATAATGTACATTGAAAGCTACTGAAAGCAAACATGTCATGAAAAATCGAGTTTTACTCACCTTTTTTGAAGAAGTTGATGTAGTATTTGGACCATTCAGTTGGTTTAAAGTCACATTTTGGACTTTTAACTGACCGGGCCTGTAGACTCTGTTTGCTTTGAGTGATTTTATGCTTTAGACATGTTTATTTTATGGAAGCAAATGACTGAGCAATCTGTTTAATCACTGAGGCTGTTTTCACACCGAGTCGGTTTGCTGGCGACTGCACCAGCCTTTTTTCACATTGTGTCTTTTTCATTTGGTTCGGTTGGTTTCACACTGCAATGGCTAAAGGGCACCAAATTACACCCGTTAGTGTTGTTTATAAGTCAGAAATACTGCAGGGATGCCAGAGCTCTGTTACTCTCACATTTGCCACTGTTTGAGCCAAACCTCCTGCTTAGCATGGAAATAGAAGCAGCTACAGTCTTAGCAACACTAATAAAGCTTGCGTGATATCTGCTTCTTTATGACTGGCTTGTCAATATGAGTGCAACCCAACAGGTCACTGATGCAGAGCATTCCACAATCTATGTGCCAAAATCAAATGCATTGCTTTGCTCATACTGTACTGCTCGTTTGCCATTATTAGCACAATGCAAACGTCGGCAAAGAGTCAAATGTTGAAAGCGGGAGATTATGATCTGATTTTCTGCAGGGTAGGTGAACAAAAACAGACATAACACAATCAAAACATTACTAAAAGTTTCAGTAGTGACAATTTTCGCTCATAACTCAAAAACACTAGTCAGTACATGACTGACAAACACAGCTTTGGACAGCTGTTCACACAAAAAACTCATATTTTTCTTAAGCTCTTATGCTCGTGGGTGTTTATGTGACCAAGTCGTAGGGCAATTTATTCAGACACTGCATGAGATGAATGGAAATGTTTATTTTATTTATTTATTTATTTATTTTGTGTAAAAGCTCCCCTCACATGAACAGAAAACGTGTTTAATGATCTACACGCGTTGCTCTGTGCTTGCAATTTACTGCTGAAAGCCAAAAATCTCAGACGCCCTGTGTGTTATTTTATAAAAGTAATGTTTCCAGAGCAGATCACTGAAGAGACGCCGCCTGTTTATAGTTTATAGCCCAGATTTGTGGACAAACGGCTCGACTTTCAGTAGAAAAACAAAGTTCAGCTTCTTTTATTAGAAGGGGTTAAAATGACATCACCGTCTATTGGACTGGAGAGAAGAGCTACAGCCTCACACGATGCCCAGCTTCTGAATGGAGCTTATGGAATATGAGAGTTATGTAGAACATGACGGAGTGCGTTTAGGAACCACCGGTGGTCTCGAGGTGTTGGAGAGGTTGAAACACAAAAAAATATACATTATTGCAGAAAATGTGTTTCGGTTGTGACGACTGTTACTGTTTCACACGTTCGCTTCAAATCAATGGGATCTACCTGCTGACCATGTGGCCGTGAGGGACAGGGATGCAGCCTCACTGCCTGCTCTAAGACACAGGGGTGTGGCTAATATAAGGCCCCGCCCACAGACTAAGACTCTTCACATTTCGGTTGCGACATGAAAGTGTCGGGACAGCAATTTTTGGGTTAAAGTTTTTGTTTAGAAATTAAACACATGATACATCTAACTTTTCTCACAAGAACACTGAAAAAAGTTTTATTATTTTCAGAAGTGGAAGTTTAGGGGTCAGGTTTTGGGTCAGACACCTCCCAATAGAAGGCACCTTATAATTATGATTTTATATCTATTTAGTTTATTATCTCAATGAATGTGCATTTAAATAGATCTGCACTGCCAGTCATGGAAATGCAAAACATGTCTGATGTATTCACATGAGTTCATGTCTTATTTTGCCACTTGTGCTATGACCTTTCCCCAATCCTGATTAATGTGTAGAAAGTAGGCTTCAACAAGTGACCCATGCGGATCAGTTTCGAACACCCGGCTAAAGTAACTAGTGTTCCAGCCTGGACTGCTTTTTGAATGAGAGCAGCCGATTAGAACAGGGTCATAGGCGTATGTGTATATATATATATATATATATATATATATATATATAAACACACTCAAATTTTCTAAAATGCTTATAAAGACTGAGTGTGTGTTAATGTATATGTCTGCCCTGCAGTGGGCTGGCAACCTGCCCAGGGTGTTTCCTGCCTTCTGCCCAATGACTGCTGGGATAGGCTCCAGCTCCCCCCATGACCCTGAAGGATAAGCATTTTAGAAAAAGTTAGTGTGTGTATATTTACATTATATATCTCCAAAATGGTAACTTTACAGGAGAAGGAAAAAACATACATTACTTTTAATGTACGTCAATGGAACCAGACGTTTTCGAAAGTCATTTTGGGTCATTTCTTTTGGTCCTTTCGTCATGAAATTTACATACAATGTAATGGGCAATGAGTATTTTTCAATTAGATCCAAAACTGAAAAAAACGACAAAAATGGAGATACAAGGTTTTGTTCTGACAACAGCGATATATGACTTTGGTCTGAAAGATAGATAGGCTGCCCTATATATCAGTCACAGAGACACCCATGTAAAAATTACTTACCTTTTTTTTTACTTATTTTTCTTACTTAAACTGCCAAAAACATCATACACAGACCCCCAGAAAACAAAACTGAGTGTAGTAAACTGTGTGACATGTAAGATTAAATGTTGATATTTTAAGCAGTTTATTTGAGCTGCCTGAGAGGCAATGTACGTGAGAAGGTGTTCTCACTCACTACTTGAAGGTCTTCAGAGTGCAGACCGAGTTGCCTTTAACAGCTCCATGAAAGGAAATGTCACATGAAACAATCTCATGAAATTTGACGTTTCAATTTTGAAAACTGCTGCAGGGATTGAAGTGCGACCAAAAGGCAGCTGCATTGTGCAGCACTCTATTTTCTCCAGACGTTTTTACTCACTGCTCAATTGTCTGCTAGACACAATGGTGCTGTGTAGTGTCACTACAGGAGAAGG